>NW_015633191.1:67759-110190 GCF_001515625.1 Sinocyclocheilus rhinocerous
CTTTCTGTATGTATATATATATATATATATATATATATATATATATATATACTATTTCAGTACATTTAGTTTTTTATTATTTCAATGGTTTTCTATGGTTTTAATTTTAGTTTCAATTTTTGTTTTAGTTAACTAACCCTGCCTCAAAATAACCAAAATATGGAATATGAATATGGAATGAAAACACACAAAGTGTGTGCAGAACTTTGTGAATGAGGCTCACTCAAGTTCTGCATGCACAGACTCCATGTGGGCCTGCCGATGAGTCAATTTAACGCACGGCTGAACGCGTCCCTATGGGCCGGGTTATGGAAAGTATGAGGCAGTCAGAGGTTGTCAGTGCTTTGAGCTTGGGCTCGGTCATTAATGCGAGTTAATCTGAAGCGTAGCGCATGACGGGCACGCAAGGAGTTCCCTTGTTAGGCAACAAAACAAGCGGCATGGTAAGGTCTGTCTGTTGCCATGGCAACAAATTAGCTATGCTCTCCATTTCTGGGCCTTTAGGGTAATTCAATTAGTTTTTGTGTGTTTACTCTGAAGCGCGCGCAGTCACCTGAGAGATTGATAAATGGACGGGGGAGAAGAGAGAAACAAAGATACAGACAGAGATTATGAGGACAGACAGAAGCAGAGTAAGATAAAAGAGATGGTGACAATTTGAAACAGAAACGGCAGATTAAAATCTCTCGCTCTGGAAATCTGCAACTGCTAACAACCTGATATCAAAATATTCCCTTAATTCATTCTTTACAGAAGATGAAACTGCTCTCTACAGCGGAAAACATCTTCTTCCTCCTCTCTACAGATTGCAGTCATTAAATACGTGAAAGACTTGACAATATAAAAATATCAGATTCCTATTTGCATTCAGAACAGGTTTACTTTCTCTTGAAACGCTGTCATAGGAGTCCTGAATAGCGTTATATGGCAGCATTATTCAAGAAAGACCTTCAGTTCTTAAAGACTGTCAAAGTGAAATGTTTAGCAACTGACAACCAATCATAAACTAAGCAGTGCTTGTCTTGTAAATTATTGAGCTTTGTATAGTCACAGAGATGATCACTTCCTGTTTTTAGTTTCGGCATCTGAGGAAAGTTAAATAGGTTGAACACAATAGTACTGGCAAAACAATTCTGGACAGATACAGAATGATGTGATACTAATTATAAGACAATCAGTGCGTTGTTGTGCTGTACTTATCCATGAAATAAAATAAAAAAAGTTAACCCAGTTTACAAAGTTTAGTGTGAAATTTCGAAACCTGACTATCCTGGACTAAAGCTGTGTTCATACCATGTCACAATTATTGTAATTATAAGATGGCAATTCAGATTCTACTCAGAGCTGCTGAAATACTCAGACACGATTTCTTTCTATGGCAATGCCCATAACATCACAGAGGGGTCTAATATGTGCGGCTTTACAGTTGATGACAGCGAAAACTTCATCACTACATTCACCTCTATATGCTATTTCACAATATCTAACATTAATAATAATATAATATAATATAATATAATATAATATAATATAAATTTCAGTTTAATGATTTCAAGTGTAAAAAGCTTTATGGAGTTAACAGTGTTTGCATCCCAAGGTGCATCTGGTCTTGCAATCATCCGGCCTAATGATTCTAACATGGTGAATGCCCAGACTATCACAGGCACATCTATTTTAAACTGTTTCTTTTATTAATATGCTTCTTGGAAAGCCGAGTTAAAATCAAATCCAAGTGCAATTATCAGTCGTTTTATACTTGACACAATCAAGTAATCACAGTATGTATAAATAAACATGGAAAAATTGTATTCATATATATAGCAAAATGCACACACATGAATACAGAGTTATAGTCTTAAAGTTATACTTCTATAAATAGAATTCTGTTTGCCTAATGCACAGAATGATCCGTTTCATATCCCGTGGAATGCTAAGGTGTTACTCTTGGGGTTTGCCAAAGAATTTGTTAAAAGTTCTTTCTGTGTCACTTTCTGTGTGGAGTGATTAAAAATCCACTCAAATGAAACTTCACAGGAAAGCTCTGCACCATTCAGTGGAATGTACCCACCCTCTCATCGCCAGATGTGGCCTTTTACATGCACGCACACTGAATGGTTTCAGACTGATATGCATTTTCAGACCTGAATAGCAGCAAGCCTTTGATCGCACCTGCACGAGAGAGGCTGTGACTCCCTCCGACTGTCTGCAGTTCAGCTGTGGCTTCCCTCTCTCTCTTCTGTCGCTGTCAAGCGAGGGATCAACTCCAGAGACGTGTCGCCAAGGAGACACATGAAAGGCTCTATACATACGCATTATGCGCACTTTTTTTCTGGCATCATTTACTCACACTCATGTTGTTCAAAACCTGTGATTTTCTTTTCTTCAGTTGAATGAAAAGAAGATATTTTGAAGAATGTCCTGGCTGCTCTTTTCCATATACACTACAGGTCAAAGGTTTGGAATAATTAGGATTTTTTTTAAAGTTTTTGAAAGTCAGTAATATTGAAAAATAAAACCGTAATATTGTGAAATAATTTTTAGATTATTAGATTTTAAAATGCCATTTATTCCTGTGATGTCACATGATCCTTCAGAAATCATTCCGATATGCTGATTTGCTGCTCAATTATTAATAATGGTTCTTACTGGAAAAATCTTGAGTTAATAAATTTGCTTAATATTTTTGTGGAAACAGTGATACTTTTTGCAGGATTCTTTGATGAATAAAAATTCAAAAGCACAACATTTATTTGAAATAGAAATCTTTTGTAACATTATAAGTGTTTTTACTGTCTCTTTTGATCAATTTAATGGGTCATTGCAGAATAAAAGTATTAATTTTCTTTTCTTTTTTCTTTTTAATCTTGCTTAACCTTACTAAAATATTACTAACTGTTGAATGGTAGTGTATCATGGATTCCACAAAAATGTTAAGCAGCAAAAACTGTTTTCAACATTGAAAATAATAATAATAAATGTTTCTTGAGCAGCAAATCAGCATATTAGAATGATTTCTGAAGGATCATGTGACACTAAAGACTGGAGTAATGTTGCTGAAAATTCAGCTTTGCATCACAGGAATGAATTGCATTTCATTAAAATAGAAAACAGATATTTTAAATTGTAATATTTCACATTATTACTGTGTTTACTGTATTTTTGATTAAATAAATGCAGCCTTGTTGAGTCTAAGGATTTCTTTCAAAAACATAAAAAAAAAAAAAATCATAATTATTCCAAACTTTTGACCAGTAGTAGGGAAATAGTAATGAAAGTAAATAGGGCTGTCAAAATGCTGTCTAAATTGCAACATAAATGCATCATAAAAACAATCCACATAACTTTATAATACTTTTATGATACTTTTAGTGTATTTTAGTGTCATTTTAAAGCGTTATATCTCCAGTTCCTGGGTGAACCATTCCTTTAATCCAGTATCTCCTTCTCTCCATCACTTCTATAGTCATGCGGAACATTCTCCCTTGCTTGTATCACCGTCATCTGCCTCTAAGCACTAACAACCCAACAATGACTCATTAGCTGGGTGAATAGACAGATTGGCACAGAGAGAGCAGTGCCACAGTCATACCCAGCATGCCCAGCAACATTACAGAGTGGAGCATTAACCCCATACTGATCCTTGAGGAGAGAGGAATGACTGCAGATTAACTTTATGTGCTTTTTACTGAAGCGCCTGCAGCAAAATGCAATGGCCGAATGCTGAGCTAACACCAGAGAGACCACAACGCTTCAGTCAGAAAAGTAGTAGTCGGCTCTTAGTCTGGTGTGGGTTGTGCACTATTACACAGAGAATTCCTTTTCATTTGCAATTCAGTGCCTGAATTTGAACTGCAGTAGCAAGCAGATGTAGACATGTAAATGAAATTTGAATTGAAGGAAGTAATGTTGCAATCAAATGAATGAATTCAAATGAATTCAAAGAAATGCATGCTGTGGTAAATGTTGTTTTTAATAATACATTGTATTTGTCTGAAATACATTTCTAACATAACACTGTTTGGGGATGTTTTCAGGTACTAATAATTCAGTAGTCAAGTACTTAAAGGGATAGAAATATTTGTCTAAATACTTCCAAAAACACTAGATCATAGCAGCACAACTGTTTTCAACATTAATAATAAAAATAAATGTTTCTTCCAAACCAAATCAGCATATTAGAATGATTTCTGAAGGGTCATGTGACACTGAAGACTGGAGTAACGATGCTGAAAATTCAGCTTTGCATCACATTAACAAGTTACATTTTAAAATATATTCACATAGAAAACAGTTATTTTGAATTGTAATAATATTTCACAGAATTACTGTTTTTACTGAACTTTTAATTAAATAAATGCATTAAAAACATTTAAAAAATCATATCAACTCCACAGTAAGGTAGTGTACATATGATTTCATTATACTTAATAAATTAACTTTCACAAAATAAATATTTCAATGTTGTTAGCTATATTCATTGTTTTAAATATATGTAATACGTTTACAAAGACTACTCATGTTACATTACAAAAAATGTGAGAAAGAAAAACAAAAATCAGGAAACACAGGATATAATTAGTCAAAATTCATCATGCATTTATTCATGTTTTGTTACAAAAATATGTATGATCATGTTAAATTTCTAAAATAACTCTTTTCCTATAGTATATTCAATTAAATTCACTGTACATTGCCCAACCTTGGTGTTTTTCTGTTTTTTTATATGTTCCTGAAAGCTCTCTCCACCACAGAGAACCTCATTCTCTTTTTCTGATGAGTGTAATAACGTGGGAGGGGAAAGAGAGAGAGAGAGAGAGAAGAAGAACAAGAAGACAGGGATGGAATGAAACCGTAGATGAACAGAAACTCAGTCCTGGCTCTGTTCATTCTCTCTCAGTGCCAAGTCTGAGGGTGTAACTATAAATGTGAGTGAGGGAGGTCTCTGAGGTCGGCCCAGTCACTGAACAAAAATACTGACATATGACTACCTAGCTTAACGACAATAAACCATAGATTTTTACTGTTTATATAAAGCTAATTATAATTACTACACACTAACCCTCACTAACTTTTTGATATGTGGGTGAAAGTGAGAAAGCCAGGTTTAGCTCCAGAAACTGGATAAAACCTATATCAAATATAACAAATATAACATCAAATACATATCAAGTCAAAAGAGCACATCTCTATAATATTGTTGAGTCAAGATACGGCTATGATAGATCGTTAATATGTTCTGGGTGTTTTCTAGTTTTAGTGCTAGTTTGCTAGAAGGTGGTTGCTAGGGTGTTGCCAGGCTGTTTCCAAGGGATAGTCCACCCAAAAATGAAAATTGTGTCATCGTTTACTCATCCTCATGTTGTTCCAAACCTGTTTGACCATTTTTCTTCTGGATTGACATGAGGACGAGTAAATGATGACCGAAAAATAAAAAGATATTTATAAAAAACTTAATTTACAGTAGTTTAGACTAATGGCCATGTAGCAGCACTCTATTATAAAGGTTAAACGGGCTGCTAAATGTTAGCTTTGATATTACATGAATCTATCATGACTGTATTAATAAGCACATCTAAACGGAGGTGATATTGTCATGGCGCTTTCTGCTTTGTGACATTCTGACTAATACTAGCACTGAATGACCTCTAAATCTGAGTCACAGAAATGAATAGCTCTCGTCTCTCCTTAGAGACAGCTCCACAGAGCCAAAGCTTCAACTGCATTTAAAAAGTGCAGATTAGATGCACATAATTGCAGACGTGCGCTGGAGTCTGGTTATGAACTGAAATCGATTTCACGCATTTGTTTGTCCTTAGCACAAACAGTTGACGGTGCCTCTGTGTCCTGTCCACCGTTACGTGTCCTTCTCGCCTTCCCTCCATTCACAAGCCATCCTAAATCCGCCACTATGTGGAGTGTGTATCAGTGTGTGTGTGACGGATTACACCGAGGCAAAGCACTGCTAAGCCCCACTAGTACTCGATAATCCCACAGGAGTGTATACACACATTCTCGCAGAACACGCTGACGTACTGACAAAAAGAGACTGAAGATAAACACACTTGTGATAAGTAAGAGGCAGAGCAACACACACATGCTCATAGTGAAGACTGTGTTCCATTTCACACACATAATCTTTAATAAATATGCATGGAGATGCATATGAGACAAGTGAACTTTAATTGGTCAAAAATCAAACTAGCTCAAGCAAAATACACAATTACATAATCACTAATAAATATATATTTAAAAAAAAATCAAAAGAAAGCAATCTCCTATAAATTTGAACAATTCTGGAAAAAATTTATTTTTTATATATAATACATTTTCAGAAATAAATATTGTTGATTGATATTGTTGAGTGATTATAACGTTTTGAATGCTAAAAATAACATTGCAAAATTCATGACTATTATTAGGTATTATCAGCAGCATATTACGTTTATTATTAGGTACTATGAACAGCATATGATTATTATTAGTTATTATGATCAGCAGCTTTGTTTTAAAAATATAGAAACAAAATTTCATCCTTAACTATTTTATTTTTATAATACATTTTTTATAACAAATCTTCAATTAAAATATGTTAAGTGATCGTAACTGAATGCTAAAAATAACATTAAATAAAACATTTTATATGATAAAAAAATATATTTATTTTTTATTGATAAACTGTTTATCAATTTTATCAAATATTGTGGTTTTATTTTTTGTAATGCTAAAAAAATATATATAATCAAAATTCATGATTATTATTAGGTATATTATGTTCCTTGTTAGGTATTATGAGCAGCACACTATGATAATTGTTAGTTATTATGATTAGCATATTACAAAGAAGCTTTATTTTTTTTATTTATTTAAAAAATTACATTTATGATCAAATATATAAATTTCTATAATAAAATATAACGGAAAATAAACTGTAAAGTAAATAGAACCTTTCAAATGCTTAAAATAACATTAAAAAGGGTACAGTAATATGTATTATGAGTGTATTACAAGCAGTTTATACGCTCCTAAAAAAATTTAAATGTGTTAAACTGCATGAATAAGCACCAAAGTAAATTCTAAAATAACTTAAGATGCAAAGTGCCAACTAGCGGTCTCAGACGGCTCGAAACAGTATATAAATTATATCATTTATAAAATAATTACACACACACACACACACACACACACATATATATATATATACATACACATATATAATTATGTATATATATATATAGTAATAATAATAATAAGTAATAAATAGCATTTTTAACCAAAGAAACACCTTAAGTGTGTCCATGCATGGACTGGAAATTTACACACTCCTGGCTAGCTTTCTGCTTCAGTGCACCACAAACATAATAACATATAACACGCAGCCGTACAGCAACACAAACCTCAAAGTTACAGCCCATTATCATGACTGAACTGCTGAGAAGACCGACCCCTGCATACGAACTTACAGCTGCATCACGCCAAACCTGCAATGACCTGCAATTTATGACATAAATGTGGACCTCCAACAAACACACTCACACAATATGCACCAAAGCACAGCGTGAGGCCCTGTTCAAAGCTATTCACACACTGTGATCCACGAGAAGTCTTTATGTTCCTGAGAGAGCAGGCCAGCAGGACTAAGGATGGATGCTCTTTGAATTGTGGCAAAATGGGACGACATGCAATTGTGTTTGGGGTGGCCTTGTTTGGCTCCACTGTGCCGGCCAAACTAAGACAGACTGAAGGGTTGCTTTGAAGACACTGCTGTGATCCATAACAATACCCACGTCTGCCCACACAGCACAGATTGGCTGATGTCCTGTAAGCAGCAGGTCTGGGACACAAAAATGTATTGGAAACGCTAAGATATGCCATGCTAATGTATGAATGTCACTGCATTAGATAACAAATCAAACCCAAGTGGCATATGCAAAGAAAAGAGGTTAAAACTACACTTTTGAGTCATTTTTGCCATTTCTTTATGTGTTTTTATTTTTTAAAGAAATTCTGTATTTTTCTGCTTTTAGTAAATAAAAGGCGCGTCAAAGTGTATCAAAATATATGTGATAATTTCAGGGACTATTATTAGCTACATTCTACAGCATTTACATAATACATAAAATAAAACTCATTAAATAGTTACTGTAAATCAAATTCAACCTTTTATCATTGTACGAACTGACCTAATGTTTCAGGAAAATTTCACAGTGCAGAGCGACAAACAGGCTTTCAGGAAAAATGGTGTGTTTGTTGTTGCTATTTAGCATTTTGGAAGAAAATGGGCGATTTAAGATTAAATTGTTATTTTAAATGGTTATTTAAGCATTTCAAAAATGAACCTCTTCTTTTTGTGAAACATTTTGCTTTTAAATTGTGCTTAAGGTATCTTTCTTTAAATTAAATGTCACTTAGTTTTTATCATTTTTGTAATGCTTTCCAATAAACAATATATACTATTATATCATTTATTAATCTTGATTAACATTCGTTTACGTATACTAATTGAAATTCAATATTTCAAACTGTCTAAATGACCTTTAGTTAATATATCATGAACAAACATAAATTAATATTGAACAACAGCATGTTTAAAAATTAACATTAACCTAGATTAATAATTGCTGTAAAAATTGTTACTTAATGATAATGCATTAATAAACGTTAACCTTATTGTACAGTGTTACTGGTATTTTGCTATTTAATGCAATTCCATTCATAGATTTTTTGGGGGGACAGCTATATATTCCATTCTATCCCTATTTAAGATTTAATAAAATAAAAAAACAATTAAATAAATGAAACAGTGGTATGACTGACATAAGGGTGATCAGAATCTTAAATGACAGAGAAAACAGATCGCTGGTCAGGTCTAAATCGTAACACGTGCTGTTATCTCTCAGCGAGATATCTCCCATTCTGCTAGCGCCCTCTTTAGCGGTCCTGTGATCATTCATTCATGACAAATTAAACATTTAGATAACACCAAGGTAATAAATAGCGGGTGAGAAATGAGTGTGACAGGCCAGCTCCCCATACAGTCAGACCACCTCCTCCGTAAACAGCACGAAACCCAGGAGCATGAGAATCACGCGACCTGGTGCAAACGTGAAAGAGACTATTGGGATAAACACGGCCTGGTTTGGACCGCAATAAAAGACCCCTAATGGTGCTTTGACTATCTACGAGCGGAACAAACAAAACACAAGCTTTTATTCTCGGAGTTCATAAAAACCATTTCATGGTTTTCTGTAATTTTGACTATCTACGAGCGTAACAAACAAACACAAGCTTTTATTCTCGGAGTTCATAAAAACCATTTCATGGTTTTCTGTAAGCACCACCAAAGTCATTTTATGGTACATTTTGACCTTTGCTGTTGCTTAAACATGCTCTGTGATGTGGGTTGCAAAGCAGGATACTGATGATTATTCATTGTGAGTAATCAGGTCGACAAAACTCCAGCAAATGTCAACACATACACTCAATACATCAGGATCAAGGACAAACGGAAGCTAATAGCAGCAACACTTCTCAGAATATTACTTCGCACTGATTGCTTGGCTCTCCTTCTCCTTGACCCTGCTTTCAAAGGATGAGATTTTAAAAATAACCTCTGTCAACCCGCATGTTGAAAAAGTCATTGTGAATTACATTTTCGTCATGTAATTCATGTAACATGACACTAGATGTGACTTATGTGTCTTCTGCATCGAGCTCTTTACCTCTGACCTTAAAGCTCGTGCACACCGGAACAGGGTCAGCGGGGTCACCTTTCACACACGCCACCAAATCCCTGGCCTGCTGGAGCTAGTTTGGAGGTATAATATAACATATAATTGGTTTCCAATTATATTTGAGCTGCAGTCAGTAATCATCCGGGCTGGTAACATGTAACTAAAGAGTTTGAAGATAACATCAGCATTTATGTCTAGTGTAATGGAATGTTAATCTTTGTAAAAACAATTTGTGAATACAAGTACTAAATTCACACTGTTCGTATCTGATGTCTAGATTTTCAGCAGAAACAGTCTGGCCTTTTGGCCCAGTGTGTCAGACATAAGACCTCTGCCACCTGAGCATAAGAAAACAGTTGTTGTTTGGTTTCAGACGCAGCTTAAATATACCACTTCGGTGATTAAAAAAGCAAAAGCAAACATTTGTGCTCTCAAGTCCCTAAAGGCCATTCATTATAAGAGGTTGTTTGGCTAAAGGATAAACATGCGAATGTGTGTGTGGATTAAGAATGAATGTATTATTAGAGCGAGCATTAGTGTATTGTTGAGTATCAAAGTAACTTTAAGTCTAAAGTTAGTTTGTTTAAAGTTAGTTAGTTTAAGTGAGCGTTAGATGACATCAAAATTGTATATCTGCCAAAATGAATGAATGAATGAATAAATAAATAAAAACCCTGATAACTTATATGTTGCCAATATATCATGTATCCCTTTAAAATTTAAAATCAGAAATAAAATACAACAACGTCCTTAAGCCTTAAAAAAATAAAAAAAATAAACTGCATTTTTCACACAATTACATCTAATGTGACAGAAAATTCTTAAGCTGGATGGTTCTACTGCTATGCATTTGTAAGGATTCAGATGTTTTCTGCAAACAATGAAAGCAATTATGGGCGAGAAGGTAGGAAGATGCTGTATATCACAGATATCGACAAACACGTGTAGCAGATGCAGATTATGCGTGATGCACATGGCAGCTGATAAAAATGAACACACACACAAACATCCCCTAGACCAGTTTGAAGTACAAAATATGACCTTGATTACATAAACTACACCTGCAAAACACTCGGACAATTGCAATACCACCATATTGTGTCAGTCAGTCAGTCACTATCGCAATCTTCCTTAATTTTATTGCCAAATCCTTGCTGATTGCCACCGTTAGGTCAAAGGTCAAATGAATTTCGAGATCCTTTCTGGGAGAGCAACATCACAGCATGTCGGAGAGCTGAATGTTTATTGCTCGGACCTTCTTAAGGGGCTTCAGCGAATAAGGGCCAATGTGCTGAGAGACATGTTTATGACAGCAGTGAATGAGGTTTGTGTTATGCTGAATCTCTCGAGCTGCCATTCAAAACTGTTCAAAAGAGGAAGATGGAAAAATTGAAGTATGAAACATGTTTGTGTGAGAATGATTGAAATTAAGAAGTGAAAAGTGTGTGAACTTACGTGGATGGTTGGATTCCGAGGTGTTTTTGTGTTTATGCTAGTAATTTATTTATTCTCCCTCTTTCTAGAAAGCGCTCCGCTGAGATCACGGTGTGAAAGGACACAGTTTTAAGTGCTGAGGGGGAGAGGGACTCAGGCACAATGGAATGCCACTGCTACTCCTGCCAAGAACACTTTTCCCATGTGCCCGCGAGCCAAGACTTCCCCCAACAGCCAAGAATAGCACTGCTGTCCTCGCACACTCACCAAACTCTCTCACACACACTAGGCAAACGCAAGGCTGGGTTCTGCAGCACCTGAACTTCAAAAGGGTCATGTGTGTAAGACACACTCCTGACAAGAAAACATTAAAATGACAACCAAAGGTTCCTAATAGTGGAAAAAAGCTTCTTTAGATTACTGCAGTGCTCTTCACACTAAAAAACTGTTCACTGAAAGGTTTTTTGGGGAACCAAAAATGGCATCACTGTGAAAGCACTTATTTTTAAGAGTGTAGGGAAATGAAGATGACTAGCTTAAAGGGACAGTTCACCCAAAATCCTTTATTAACTCTTTTGTCGTTCCAAACCTGTATGACTGACTTTCTTCTGTGGAACATCAAAGAAGATATTTTGAAAAAATGTGACTTCTTTTGTCCATACAATGAAAGTCAATGGGGTCCAAAGAGAAGAAATACAGTACATATAAGTTTGGAATGACATTGGGATCAGTATCGACTATCCCTTTAATGTTTTCATAAGCACATCATGCTTTGATCTTGCAGATCTTTCATATTTTTATAATGACATAACATGCATCTAAATGGACTTTGATGCATTCCAATGCACTCACAACATCAATTTGTCATCCATTTGGGCTCATTTAAAAAAAAAATGTCTTTTGAGAACTAACCAACAGGAAAAACACATCGCCGAAACCCACCTTTGCCATATTAACACTTAACAGAAGATTAGGACATTCAGAACGCATTAGGAAGTGCAGCAGCATGAGTGTGATGAATTGCTATGCTTCACCACACGCACTAAGAGGCCAGTGACCTTTAACTGGAGAAGAGCTTTTACTCTAAAAGCCCATGATTGGTTAGAGGAGCCACTGGCATAGTAGAGCTGTCTGAGATGAAAAACAGAGTGAGCGAGACATAGAGAAACACAGACAGAAGTTTCCATTAATTACCCTCAAAATGAGCTCTTATCAAGCCTTTCATAGGCCTGCCTGCGAGCTAGCGTTGCCTGTGTTACAATTTGTCTCTAGTTCCCTGAGTTTTTGAGTATGCACCAATATATTGGCCAGACTAATTAATCACCTCATATTTGGCCAGTTTTAGACTATAAACTGCATCTGTTGCTGATACATTTTGGTATTTGCCCTTGTGTCAGTTTCGATATCTACCATCAGCCTTGTCATTGATTAATGGACTAATTTAATACAACTTTTTATTCTATTATAAGCCTATCACTTGAAGCAAAAAACGGAACTGAAAAATTAAAACGAATTGGTATGTTTTAACTCAAGCTGCATGAACTCCACAAATTTTTGTAAAACATGATGGTCATATTACCCAGAATTCTATCCACTGTATCATAACTTGGTCAAAATCCTCAAACTTTCTGTTTATGTGAAGGCTTAAATGTAAAGCAATGGGCAAAAAAGATGTCCACTTGCTTGTGCATGGTTCTAGGGGCAGTTTACACCTGAACATTGAACAAAATGTGTCTGTGATACATGTATTCCACATTTACAGTCTTTCGCTTCATTTAAAAATATTAATACTAATACAATTATAATAATACTAATACCAATAATATGTACATATATATATATATATATATCATATATATATATAAACAACAGCACTACCATTTCAAAATTATACTTCAAATCCTTTGCACCACAATGTATATTACACCAGCAGGAGGCACTTAAGGGATTAATTCACAAATCAGAAAAAAAAAGCACAAAAACAACAGAAAAAATAATTTTATGCACATAATGCAATGCACTTAAACTAGAATAGACTGTGCCTACACTTGAGAACATGGGCCTGTTCACATACACACATATCTCATATGAACACATGTATTATTTGTTAATGAGACACTTAACCGCCGTCTACGAACGACAGTGTGTGAGCATGCTACAGTAAACCTGCATGTTACAGTACGCCTGCGACCAACCGTGCTTCAAGCATGAATCATTAAACCAGTGTTGTCCCAAGAGGCTTGCGCTAGCTAGCTTTTTCCTGGAGGTGTTTTACGTGAAAGCACGGCTTTCAGTCCCAGCTGTGTTGTTTGGTAAACAGCTCTGTTGCTAGGCAGACCTGTATTATTGCTCCACCAATCAGGGCCTGATTTGACGGGTGAGTAGGACACAGCTTAAGCAAGAGTTATTTTTACAATTGCGCTCCAGATAATGCCTCGGCAGGAGTAGTAAAATGCAGAATTAAAAGTCACTGCTATCAAAAGGCATACGTGTGTGTGTGTGCGTGAGTCCTTTTGTCGTACCTCATTCAGTTGCCTCCGGTGTTTCAGTGAGTGTTGTGGCCCATTGAAGTCGTTACAATCCCAACGCGACTCGTAGTCTCAGTGCAGGCCTCCAGCACAGCCTGTGGACACACACAAACACACACACACATATTACTCAGTAATACAGAGCCAGCAGTCTGTACAGTCACAAACAGGACACCTTCCTACCCTTGAATTCCCGTCCTGTCCTGAGGCCGTGAACTAAGCGCAGAGCGAACATGCTCCACATACAGATGCACTCAGGTGCATTTAGTCTAGTAGTCACTCTCATACTACTGCAACTCTGTCATCTTGCAGGTCCACTCCCTTTAGACGCTCACAACACAGAACGGACCGCTATGGAAACCGAGTAACAAGACAACACAAAGGCGGAGGTGTGGGTGTACAGTGAGTGTGCTCTTTAAATAAAGACGGTCCTCATAAGAGCTGCTCTAAGATCAGCGTCGAGCTCGCGAGCGCGTAGAACGAACCGTAGCTGCTGCTAGACTTTGGTTTCTTTCAGTAACCACCTGCGGTATTCCATAAGGCATAAAGCGGGAATGACATCACATCCCTCAACTCCCAGAAGCACAGATCTTAGATCAGTATTCAGGAGTAGGGCTCTGCAGCACAGATTGCAGATTGCAGCAAGGAAGCTGTGTATCATTTATCTCTGGGGCATTACGTGAGAAATAAACTGTTGCCTTCAGAGGATTAGATAGCAGCAATCTATTTCCAAGTGACATCCCCTCTGTTTATGTAGCATTTGTGTTGCAACTAGGGATGTGCAAAAATATTTTTAAAAGTTGACTAGTCAACTAATCTCTTGTAACTGGAAGCCTTGTATAAAAGGCTGATTTCAGGTTCACCTCAGACTAATTTCTAGCATTTCTTAGCAATCACAAACATCAAAAAAGTGCCAGATAATGCTCTAATGAATGGAAAAAAGTAGGGGTCTCAAGATGTTTTTTTTTTCTTTAAAGATGGACTGTTTTTAACTAGACATGTATTTTAGTCCACGTGTGGTAGCTAGCTTTGAGATTATATACTGTACACAGTAGTTTAAACCTGAATGCTGACCAAAATCACTTTTAGCAGATATATGCATTTCAAATTTACAATCTTTCTCTCCACTTTTTCACCACATACTAGCTACTACTACTACTACTACTAAATGTAAAAAAAAAATATATATATATATATATATATTTAAAATAATTAAATAAATTATACATTTATTTAAATATAATACATAATTTATAATATATTTTATTAAGATACATGCATTTCAAAATTAAGACTTCAATAAAACTAAAATAAAAATGTAAAATAAGTAAACATATATATATTAAATATCGATTTAATAACTATAGATCTATATATTTGTTTATATAATGTATTAAGACATAATTTATCATATATTTATTAGATATATGCATTTCAAAATTCAATCTTTCTCTACACGTTTTCACCACATAATAATAATAATAATAATAATAATAAAGTAATTTAAAAAAATCAAATAATTACAAATATATAAAATTATTTAAATAAATATTTATTTAAATATAATTTATTTATACATAATTTATAATATATTTCATCAGATATATGCATTTAAAATTAAATCTTTCTCTACATTTTAATGGCACAAAAGAATAACAATACTAATAATAATTACAATAAGAAACCAAAAAATAAATATAAAATAAAAAATAAAACAATAATTATATAATTCTATACTTTTATTATATGCATGCGTTGTCAAATTTACAGTCTTTAGCTACACTTTTATGCCACAAGATGCCCATTGTCACCCATCCCCTAGCTGCACCAAGGAAGCAGGTTTTATGGCTTGAGTGAGTTGTAATGTTAATGAGGAAGGTCATGGTTTCATGTCAATGTTATTTTGTGCTTTCTTTGCGTTAGTGTTGTCAGAAGTACCAATGTTAATACCAGTCGGTACTGAAATGTAAAAAATGTGAGGATAGCAGCATTTCCCGCTAGCATTTTGAGCGCTGTTGAGAAGATTCTTAAACACCTCTGATTGGTCATTGTGTTTACGTGCTCAACAAGATATATCTGTGATTGGCTACAATGATCATCGCTTCTCGCTCTTCACTAAGCGTGCTGATCATTGTAGCCAATCATATCTGTTAAGCACGAGAACACAATGGCCAATCAGAGGTGTTTGAGAATTCGCACAACAGCTCTCAAAATGCTAGTGGGAAATGTTGGTATCGTCACATTTTTTTAATTTCAGTACCAACTGGTACCGACATTGGTACTTTTGACAACACTACTTTGTGGTGATTAACAAGTACACACTTCTGCCATATCATCCAATTCTGCAGATTAATTATCCTCTGTACTGCTTTGGCAACATTGTATTTTGGCAGTCGTGCTGATAAAGCATCATTGATGACAGAGATAGAGCGAGAGAGAGAGAGAGAGAGAGAGAGAGAGAGAGAGAGAGACCAGACAGATGGTCACAGTGGGTGGGTGCAGTAAAACTTGTGACAACAGCCATTAGTGCTACAGGAGTCTGAGACAGAGGACAGATAGTGGGATGTGTGAACATGTGAACGAGGGAGAGAACGAGTGAGAAACCTAAACGCAACAGAGGAGAAAACCAAGACATAAGTGCTATAGACAGTCAACACAACATTATATGTAGACATACAGACCATGCTATAGCATCAAAACATGCCACTTTGCTCTGTCTTCTAGTTTCCTATGTGCGTGAGAAGCTCTGAAATACATACATCATATGTGGTCTTATTGTAGATGATTCATCAGTGTGTGTTATTTTTAAAAAGATAAATTTTTTGCTACTGCATGTTCAGAATAGCACACTACAATAATACTCAAATATACTATGTTCAGTATAGTATGCAGCAATGCATGTATGTATGTCTGGAATCTAATGTTTTGTGCATAACTGAGATTGTTGTGGTGGAATTACACTGTTGTAGTACTAGTACTCACTAAAACAAACTGATTTAAAGAGGATCCAGATGCGGTTAATTGTCAATACCATTGCACTAAAATTGAACATACTGTATAGCAGATTTGACAGCTTGAATATCTTACCTCAAAATGTCTCTATTCCACAACTCAGATGAGCTTCAGAGCGCTGCTACGAGCACACCGTGAATGATCAATCTAACCCAGAGTCATGAGGAGATCTGCATTACTACAGTGAGAAAATTATTACACCAGGTGCTGTTCATCAATAGGTAACCAAGCATGATACTAATTCCAATGAATCTATTTTGAATTTCCAGAAATCAGAGGTTAAAACAAAATCCTATGGCTGCATGGTTATATCAGATCTATTCAGCTGTTTTAGTATGTGAAAAAGACATCTTCAAACACTATTACTGTCACTTTAATGCCTTTTTCTTATTTCATGTGTCACATGCTTGTGGCTGTGGTCACAAGTCATAAACAGCAATGGGGTAATACTGCAAGCTCAGTCTTTTTATGAGACTCAGCTCGCACTGCCAGCATCATTTAAACATTTCCTTGAATGTCACTTCCCTCAAAGTTACAATCAGCTCTAGCTCTAGAAGGTCTATCTGAGGCCGTGGTGTTGGGTAAACAAGACTGCCAGGATCACTCAGGTCAGTGTTTAAGGTGACATGTATGTGTCGAATGAGAAAAAAGAACAAGATGGTGTACTTACAGCTTCTACTACTTTTGCAATTGTCAGCCAAACCTTGACTTATTTGGTTTGATTTAACACATGTAATTTCTACTGTACCATTGTGGATTGTACCATACTTCTAAGAAATGACATATTGCTTACTTTGTACAATGTGTTTCAGAGGTGACATACTGCCTGACAGATGGACAGACATACCGGAATGAGAATTTTTTGTTACCATTTTCCCACAGAAGTCCTTTTAAACCTCTGTGAAATATCTTTGCACCTCAGGCCAGCAATGTTTCATCCTCTATCGAGAGTATCAATGTACATCTGGATCTCTGAGACTGTTAACATTGATAACCAAACCTAAAACAAAGACCAGAAATAGATATAGGAAGTGACACTAAGTGGAAACGAATTTTTTCAATTCCACATGTTTTTGCCACTAGCAGAAATGAAATGAAGTTGCTGTATCTTCTCTGTTATCACTCACCAGATTTCTGTTAGAGTCTGTTAGGGATCAGATCACATCAGCAGCAATGAACGCATACCTGCTGTTTGCACTTTACTAAAATTGCACATTTCAGCAACAAGCCTGTATATTAAACTTCACTATAAACAACTCATATTGCACTATAGACCAATTTGGAGTAGACGTCACAGTTACGTCACTTGCAGCTACGCGCGCATTGTGGTGGCAGAAAAACATTGGGAACAAGTGGAGGGAAACGAGTAAAATCCATGGAATAAGAGAAAAAAATGTATTGTTGTGCCCTTGGATGTCACAATCGGAATGCAAATCATTTTTATCGAATACTGTCGTCAAAGACGCCATTTGAAGCTAAACGCAGACGTTTAAACGGACAGACTAAGGATGAAACCTGCTGTGATTACCCTAGTTTTAAAGCATAAATTTGATTTAAACAATAGGTCTACATAATATTCACATATGCAGTTCATAGGGGATGTATTGTATTAGCTCTGCAGTTACAGCATGAAATAGCCTACTATTTAAAACTATAACATTTACCTTTTATCTCACAATTCTGACTTTTTTTATTGCAAATGCAAGTTTATATCTCTTAGTTCGGACTTTATGACTCAATTTAACTCAACAATTGCAAGTTTGTTAAATCTGAGGGGGAAAAAAGCCAGAAGTGTGGAATTATAAACTCAAGATTTTGAGCCAAGGGGAAAAGAGAGAATGACAAGTCAACTGTTCTTATCAGAATTGTGAAATATAATCTCAGAATTGCGAGAAAAAAGTCTGAATTTTGAAATATAAACTCAGAATTACCTTTTTTTATTCTTTTATTCCATGGCTTCCGTAGACTGCTACTATAACACTCTCATTTTTTGCCACCAGATCGACTCCGCCCACAAAAAAACATCATCACTGTTTGCAAACACCAAATTGGTCTATTTGTGCTACAGACATGAATAAAACCTCAAATCATGTGGCTTGTTAAAGATACAGTAGGTGATCAGCAGAGGCGGACAGTAACTAAGTACATTTACTTGAGTATTGTACTTAAGTACACTTTTTGAATATATGTACTTTACTTGAGTATTATTTTTTCTGGGAACTTATGACTTTAACTTCACTACATTTGAAAGACAAATATTGTACTGACTGTTGAAGGTGAAGGTAAACCCAAAACTCTATATCAACCACTTCCAAGAAACCACACAAAGCAACCACATTAACAACCCATCAGAATACCTCAGCAACACCCTGGCAACCATCCAGAACACCCTAACAGCCACATCACATTGCAGAGACAACCCAGAACACCCTATCAACCACAACACAATCAATTAACAGCTCAGAACACCTTAGAAACTACATAGCAACCACCCACAACACCCTAGTGCTGTGTCTGTGAATTTCGCAGACTTCAGAAAACGTAGTCATTTATACCTTCAGTTTTAGAGGGTTCAAAATGAAACTGTCTTGGTATCACATTCATCATATAAAGGTTCAGCTCTTATTCTAATGCTGCTTTGCCCTCTCAAAATCCCTGATTGTAATCCCTTAACATCACATGGGAAATTTAATATCAGACTGAAGGAAAATGATTAATTCAGACATATATTAGATATCTAATATTGCCAGCAATGCAACATACTCAGGCATGCATTCACACACAAACAAGATCCCTGTTCCCTTTACCTGTTTATGGTTCTTAAAACAAGTTTGTATTCTCATGCAAGTCTGCTCCACAAAGTCCATTTTAGAGTAGAGTAGTGTATGTGTATGTTGCACAACACAGTGCAGCGTGTAAGGTTCCCATGAGCAGATATAGGACAAGCAGTAAGCCAATACCATCCTTGTAGCGGAGCTTGGTTAGCAGGGAAAGAGACAAAACACAGAAAGAGAGGGAGAGTGAAGAACAGAGAGGATGATGGGGGATGATAGATCAAGAGGATCCAGGAAGGTTTAGGGGTGAACGGCCCCTTTGCAAAGGGCTTTAATTGTCTGATAAGTGGCTGAAATACCACCATACTTCCCTATAAACTGCCGGACCCAGCCGGGCCACATCTGTGTGAGGAGGGAACAGAATTAACTTTTTTCCACAGCTACCAATAGTGGGTGCATTGAGAAAGTTTTATAATTCACATGTTGGTGGCTTAATATCAGAAATATTGACCATGTAAAACAAACAAATGTTGTTTTAATCAATTTTTGCCTCAGATATAAGTGAGTCACAACAGATGACTCAGTATAAGCAGATTGGAAAGATTGTTTGTTATAACCAAAATGATGCAAATATTTCACCAGACTGAAATTTAAAACTTTATTCACTTATTAGATGCATGACTACATTTATGATCAATTTTATGAGCTTTTGCAACCTTTTTGAAGCTTGAGAGCTTAGTTTCCCATTCATTTATGTACACTACTGTTCAAAAGTTTGCCAGCAAGATTTTTTTATGTTTTTGAAAGAAGTTTCTTATGCTCACCAAGGCTGCATTTATCTGATGAAAAATACTGTAAAACAGTGATATTGTGAAATATTATTACAATTTAAAACAACTGATTTCTACTTTAATAAATTGCAGGCTAATAATTGACATGAAATAATTCATATTAATTAATTAATTAATTAATTTAAAAATAATTAATTTATTAAATGCGATGCAAAGCTGAATTCTCAGCAGTCATTACTTCAGTGTCACATGATGATCCATCAGAAATCATTTTAATATGCTGATTTACTGCTCAAGAAACTTGTCTTCTTATTGTTGAAAACAGCTTGGTTTCATAAAATGAATGATATATTTTTACCAGGACTCTTATAAAGAAAGTTAAAAATAACAGTATTTATTTGAAATCTATTTTTTTGAATCATTATAAATGTCACACGTTCATTCACTCATTCATTTATGAATGAACAAAAAAAATCTTACTGACCCCAGACTTTTGAATGCTTGCATGGAAAAAAATAACTAGTATAGTTTTAAAAAATTCTCTGTGTTCCACTGAAGTCAAGAGTAAATGATCGAGAGTAAATGATGACAGAATCTAAGAGGAACTATTCCTATAAACCTGTGTATTCATTCTGAAACGTGTTGAACAGGCCTAATCAGACCTATTAGATAATACAAAGGCATATTATGTCAAATCAAGCCAATTAAATTTACACATATGAATGCCTCATACCGCTGTCATAAGGTGCACCATATGCTTTGCACACAGAGTAATCATGGTGCTTTTCTTCTACAGATGGAAGTGGCATAGCAGACACCATCTCTCTTTTCTCACCGGACAGAGAGGAAACAAGATGGAGTGCGTCAAAGGAATTCAGCAGCAGGTGTGTGTGTGTGTGTGTGTGTGTGTGTGTGCATTAGAGGACAGCAGGGTGAAAGCTTTCCTTTCAACCTACGGAATCCAGCGCACGCACGCACACACACACACGCACACACACACACACACACACACGGCAGCGCAGTGAGCATGCTCAGTTGCTCGCTTCATTCAAGGTCAACACTGAGAGGCAGGTGATGACATCATTACTACAGCAGCTCTGTTATTTCACCGATCAATAGACAAGCAGCAATGAGTTTATCTCAGCTAACGCCAGATGGTTGGAGCCACCCAATGAAAATCCACTCCCCAAATACACATATATATGCCAAAAAGTGCAAGCAGCCGTGCAGCGAGTGCCTGTGTTTGTAATGATGAGAAATGACTTCACACAGTCTCGGTGCTGAGGGATGCTCCCTGTTTCCACAGCAATATTACAGTCTATTCATTCCACCATTTAACATAATGAGACAGGACTAGCTTATCCAGCCAGGAAAAAAGCAATATTTATACACGAAACAAGTGCAGAAAACCAGTGACTCATACTGGAGGATGGATGTCTCTGTATAATATTAATGGAAGACGGCTTTGGCTCATACACTATAATATTATTTAATAATGTGCCTTACATCTCTGGAAGTGTGTGTTTTAGAATACCATATTATAGGGTGCCAAATGTAAAAGAAAAGGTGCTACAAAAAATATTTTCTCAGATGTAGAGAAAAAAAACTGCTCAATTTTGCCACATTTAAATTTCCCAAAATAACAACTGCTTAAAGGCTTTATTACTACAACAATATAATATTTTTATTATTATATTTGAAATATAACAAAGACACAAAAAAGCAGTAATTTAAAAGGGGCCATTAAAGCATTAATAAAAAGGAGCAATTTTCATATAATAGAAAAAAATATGTACATACTAAAATATGAAAGACAATATACATCAGTCTAATCTGTTTTTAATCAAGTAAAAAACTGCTCAATTTTGCCACATTTAAATTTCCCAAAATAACAACTGCTTAAAGGCTTTATTACTACAACAATATAATATTTTTATTATTATATTTGAAATATAACAAAGACACAAAAAGCAGTAATTTAAAAGGGGCCATTAAAGCATTAATAAAAAGGAGCAATTGTCATATAATAGAAAAAAATATGTACATACTAAAATATGAAAGACAATATACATCAGTCTAATCTGTTTTTAATCAAGTTATAGACTATACACTAGAGCTGTGCGATATTGAAGAAAAATGCGGTATGCGATAACTCATTAAATAATGCGATATTCGATATGCGATACGATAATGCTTAAAGTGCCACATGCTCAGATGAAACCAAGAGTTTTTATGTACCAAGAGTTCCTGTAAAACCACAACAAATTCCTTGTGTTTGCGCACACTTAAGTGGTGAATAAAGCTCATTCTGATTCTAATAAGAAAGCACCCCTACAACAACTTCTGAAAGTGAACGGTAGTGTTTTACTCAAGCATTACATAAAAATGTCATTTTAACATTAGTGTAACCATTTTAACATGAGTTTAGGAACTGAATAATAAAAAGGAAAAATAAAACACTGCGTAGTATTTACTCTTTGAATTCAATAAGCACTGATTCTTATTTAAGCTACAAAAGTTATTTAGGTAAGAGCAGTGAGTGATTTTCTCTTTGTCTTTTGTTCATGACCCCAAATATTGCAAGCTGTAGCGATATGCATATTGCGATATGTACATTTGCGATATTTCGATAATTTCGATATATTGTACAGCCCTACTATACACCATGTGTAATTAGCATATTTTTGAGATTTAAACAAATCTCATTTAACATTTCATATCAGGGATGAATATTTACACTTACACTACTGTTCAAAAATTTGCCATTACAAGAATAAATTATAATTAAAAAATCTTAAAATAGGAAACTTTTTATTTTGAATTGTAATTATATTTCACAATATTACTGGTTGACTGTGTATTTGATCAAATAAATGCAACCTTGGTGACCCTTTTAAAACCAACCCCAAACTAGTGAAAAGTAGTGCAGATTTAAGATTATGATTTATATTAAAGCATAAATATGTGATAAAAAAATTTAAACTTAATTGCAGGGCTATTTTTGTAGTGCTCATTATTTTACATCCACCACATACCATATATCATAAGGTTTGCTCTATCATGCTACTATACAAAAAAAATCTAGTTCATTTTTAAACAATCAATTTTGATTAATAATTAGAAATTGTTAATGGATTCAGCAGACATGCAGTGCTCCTCAGAAAATGCTAAGAATTTTATCAGGGCAGTTGAGCATAGATACCTCAGCAGTAGATATAGTCACAAATAAATCATGACAAGCGCAATCGTGTCATTAACAATCACAAAGCCTATCACTCAACCTACAATCACCATTCAATACGCTCCCTTTGTGCAAAACTACTGGAGAGGTACAACAGGAGGAAGGGAATTGGATATCTCTTCTACGCACTCACACACACACACACACAAACTCATTTACAACTGCCTAAAAAGCCACTCAAAGCTCCTGGTCACACTCAAAGTAGTAAAACTCAATCTGTGACAGGTTCATTCAGGGCCGTCTTTAGGTCATTGTGAGGGACTGATGGAGAGATAGCTTTGTGCCTCCTGCGTTTCTCCTGCTGTGCTCAGCTGGGACAAATGCAGCAGTAATGGATAGTGTGAGGGGCAGGTACTTCTCTCAGGTTACCGTGTCGTACCCCAGGCTGACCTCATTCATTTTAACTTCTCTCGTTCTCTGTCTGCCTCTCTCTCTGTCAGTGCTGAGGGAGTCATAGGTGCAGACAAGCATCACTGTCATCCCATCATGTGTGTGTGCTTTCGTTTGGCACTGTAAGCTTTTTCTGTAATGGATTTGTTTACCATCGCCTGCAAACAAAACTTTTGAAAGCTATTTTCAACAACAGGATTACTAGTAGCAGAAATATGAGGAATAGGAACATGACATAGCTGTAAATATGTCAATATATTAAAAGACAGAGCAAAAATGTGTGTGTGTGTGTGGTGGGGGGGGGCTTGAAAAGCTCTAAAAATGAGAAATGTTGCTTTGGCAACTAACTGAAAGTTAAAATGAAGTCTAAGTCCTAAAATTACTAAAACTGATAAAAGCACATAAGTAAAACTAAAATTAAAATGGAAAAAATAAAAATAAAAGCTATTTGAAAATATAAATAAATACTATAACAGTATAAAAACTAAAGCTAAAATAACAAGGCAGGCAAGGAAGGCTGAGCGTCATCAAAAATATATTCACAAAATTTATTTTGAAAAAAAAAAGTTCAAAAATGAAATTAACAACTACAATATGATAAAATTAACTATTTTCATCAATTTACTTACACTGTAAAAATGATTTTTCAAAGTTGTAAAAATATATAACCACAGCACATTTGACTAGAAAACATAATTTAATTCAATGCCATTTCTTTGCAATCATTTGCTAAATTTAATAGCAATTTCTGATTGAGAATTGTTTCAAAGTAAATTTTTTTTTCTTCAGTGTACTAATGTGCATAACTCAGATGTATATAATGTAAAAAAGGTTTACTGTTCTTTTTTTTTTTTCTTTCATGCACCCAGGTGAGTCTTAATCATTGCATGAGTGTTAGATATGGCTAAAAGCATACTACAATGCTTTATTTTGAGCTTTAGGGTGAAATACATATCAAACTCTGGAAAATTCCTTCATGTGCAGATGCTGAGTCATTCTTAACATGCTCATTCTGACCACAGCATTTACAGAAATGTTTGGCATTGGATGAGATGGTTCAGACAAACAGAGCTTTGTGACTTAGTTATTTACTGTTAAACAAACAGGTAATCAGTCTGACACAGAATATAAAAAATATATATATATATAAAAGCAGAATTCACTCTGGTCTATTTATCCACAGCTTCACATGCATAGGTTTTCACTTTACAACACCTTCTAACCCCGACAATTAAGCCTCACACAAGCTCATAGATAGAAAAAACATAATGTCTATGAAAAAGAATCAAAGCTGCAGAGATACAAAGGCAGATGAATAGATATAACAGCAAAAAAGGGAGAAAATAAAAGAGAAAGAGAGTGAAAGACAAGAACATGGGAGAGGGATGGAAGAGTCTATTTCTGCAGATCTTCAAACGTTCAAAGCCCTGATGACTCCTCCAAAGTGTGTATGGGACCGCAGCTCCTTCGGACCCCCTACTGTGAGACAAGCCTGAAAGCAGACCAAACTAGCTTTGTGCTGACATAAAAAAAAAGCCATACAGTCAGATTATGTAAAGGATATTAAACTCAAAGGAAAGATATTGTATATATAACTGACTGCCTTTATTTCTATACACACTGTATGAACAAAATTAAACAAGAGAAATGATAATGCAGTACTGTTTTTAGACACCAGATGGCGCTGTATTTCACATTAAAGTGATTTGAGGGGGAAATGAGAACAGTTCTAGGATCAGTGAGAATATTTACACAAGCATTACTCTAAGAATTACTCTCATCTGTAGTCAATGGGAGTGTCTCAGTGTGGTGAAGGATTATCAAATCAGATCTCAAGATTTGCACAACATTATTATATGTTGCATATAATGGCACAGTGGAAATCACCATGGAAGGCACCTGAGATATAATAACTGCAGGTGGTTGGGCTACCATATGGTCTCAGTTTGCGTTTGAACAAGCAGCGCTGAGCCTGACAACAGGCTGTAAAACACCTTGCTGTGAAGATGTGTCCTAACCAGGCACGATAGTTGTCGGTCCACACAAATGTGAAAAAACAGTGTGATGTGACACAATAAAAAACAATCATAACATAGTTGATGTTTATAGTTATGTGGAGCAGGATTTTGAACCAACGAGATTGCTTGGTGGGCGGAGTTTCATAGTTACTACAATAGAAAGCAAGGCTGAAACCAAAATAATCCTCTATACCCTCATTCACTTCCTACATTACTTCTAGGGTGGCCATCTGTCCGGTTTTAGGTCAGACAGTCCAGTTTTGACAGTCCAACGCCTACCAGCGAAGCCTGGTATAAATAGCCTTTCATAAATAAACAAAAGAATAGGCTATATTTAAGTTAATATTAAGTGATGTACATTTTAGACACAATATTGTCAATATCAACTGTTTTTGCTCTATTCCACCAACAAAAATAACTCCAAAAAAGTCACAACAGAACCATTGGTCTCTCAAAACAGCACAGTTGTGTTGCTAAATTATTCAGAATTTTTAATAAATTGGGTGGGTCAATGATTCAGTGACCCATTTATAAAGACAGTCACTTGAATTTGTTGCTGAATGAATCGCCCATTCAGAACGAATCAACTGAGTGAATGAATCAAGACAGTGATTTGCCACCATCTACTGGTGGTTTTAATTTCGTATTTAAAGTCTAAATTCATTTTTTTCCCCCAACATTTCATATTTGTATATTTAATGTATTTCATATTTGAAACATTAATCTCAACATTATTTATTCAATTCTAACTGCGGTGTAAATGCATTCATGGAATCTCTGAGCTGCATTAAACAGTGTGTAAATTTATTGATTAAATGTAAAAATATACATTAAAGGGGACACATGCCTTTTAAAAAGGTTAGAAAAATGCCCCTTTAAGGAGGCAAATATCTCCCCTTAATAAAAAAAGTTCATTTCTGTCACTGCTTATAAGTGTGGGATTATTTTTTAGCTCATATTGTTTGCTGAATCCTGCAAAGCACCTTTTTTGGTGTTTTAGAAATGTCCACCATAATTGCTCCATTAATGTAGTTTACTGACTAAGAGAATGAAGACGTTCAACTGTTGAATGTACATCCGTTGTACACTCATTATTGCAGTGCATTATGGGATCGAATGAGCACATTTGATAATGTCCACTATGTTTTCGGACACCACTACAAATGGCTGTTTCCTCAAATGGTGCACTATATGAGGGTATAGGGGGTGATTCCAGACACCGCGCAAGAGACTGACAAAATCATGCCACTCAAATGCTCCAACTTTGTGATATAAAGTTGGCCATAGGACTCTCAAGGTGGGCTGGACAGTTGGGTAGGTTTAGGTCTACCAAGACCAGCTCGTGCAGTCATCTGGACAAAAACCTCCATGCCTGGCTTAGACATGTTATAACATGAAGTTCTGCACTAAGTTCTGCAACAGCAAATTGAGTTTGTATGCAAATGTTTTGAAACGGGTGGATAGGTGGGTGGTTTCTTGAGATCACTACAATATGGGAAAACAACACAAAACCTGATTAAACACCTCCAGGTCATGAAGTGAGTGTAAACATGCGAAAAAAACAGAGAAGGCACATGCAAATGAGAGGGAAGCCCCGTGCAGGAGAATGCAGGTTTAGCAAAGCAACCTTTGACAGTGTGGTGTTTAAATATGACATTTTTACAAGCAGTTTTAAGGGCGTCCCACAGCCTGGCACTGTGAGGAGAACAGACTAGCGGGCATGTAATGCTTACATTACACCGCATACTTGGCAAGCTCTCATCCATTATTTGAGAGATTCCCGTAATGACATCTTGTGCTTTATTGCCTTTCTTTTCCCCAAAATTCTTCTCCTTTTCTTCAAAGGCTTTCAGTCAAACAGTAGAGTAAGTGTGTGTGTCTATTTTGAACAAGCTGCACACAATACAAAATATGTGCAGACAGACGTCACAGATCCTTGTTTAACTGGGTTACATGTCGCTTTGAGCATTCACTTGTGTGAACTCCAAATTGCCCTTTCAAGTGCCCTGAAGTATGCACGTTTGCACGAGAATGTGTCATGTGTGTCACTTTAAGAGCGATGTGGTGTTCATTGAGGCAACCGCACTCTGCGAGTCTATTTATAACCTCTGTCTTTGAGGTCTCCATTACATTTGCATGGGAGCAGTGCATTCACACTTCCCTCGCATCTCATTTACATGTGCCGTGTGATTTTCCTGCTGTGGGTAACCATTCCGCTGGCTTTAGTTATGTGTGTGTCTATGCATGCATGTGAGCAAACATGTTTGCGTGTCAGTAGTGGTCCTGACTCGTAGAACTTGGCAACTTCAGGTGAAAAAAAAAAGGCAAAACAAATATGAATTTTCCACAAATAAAAATAAAATAAAATAAAATGACCTATGTAGTCTATACTTACATTTATAAAATTAAAATAACAATAATAATAATTAAAATAAATGAAATATAATACAACAGTATATTTCTATAGAAAAAAATACCTGGGTTATCTTTATCCATGTTAAAAAAATAAAATACATTATTAAATTAAATACAAAATAATACAATAAAAATTAAACAGAAACAAAAAAAAACTAAATTATATAGATGTATATTTATCTTATACTCACTTATAAAATAAAATAAAAAATACCTATGTAGTCTACTACACATTTTTATAAAATAAAATAATTAAATTAAATGAAAAATAATACAATAGTAAAATTAAACAGAAATTAAAATGTACTATGTATGTCTACCTATGTTTAGAAAATAAAATACAAAATTAAATTAAATTAAATACAAACTAATACAACAACAAAACTAAATATAAATAAAACGATCTTCATAATCTACAAACATGACCAAAAAATAAAATGAAATAAAACAATAAAATAAAAATTGAATTTTATTTGAATACATCAAATAAAATGATCAATAAATTATCAAATAAAAAAAGAAATTATATAAAAAAACCTGAAACTCTATAAAAACTAGAAAACTATAAAATTAAAATTAAAATATATATATATATAAATAAATACAAAAATTATTTTATTTGTATAGCATGTACCCTATGCCGCACCAGAAAGCGATTTCACTCTTGGAGACCGCCTATATTGCCTATGGCAGCATTTTGCACTATTGTTAACCACAATTGCTACAAGAGCATGCAGTAGAGCATGTGTGTGCTTGTAAGTCAGAAGGCTGTGCTTTCATTTCTTGTTACTACAGTGTGTTCGTGTGTGCGGTTGAGCAGGACGGTGTGTACTCCAGCGAGGCCAGCCGCATGAGTGTTTATGATGAGTCACTGCCTGAAACAGTAGGGGGGATTACTTACACTCACTACACAAGCGTGTGAAAGCCAGCATGTGTGTATGCGTGTGTGAGAGAATTATGTTGGCGTGCAAAATCTGCATAAGTATCAGTGGCCATGTTTAAGTAAAAGAGGCCAGATCAGTACCCTTTCCACGAGCATCGGGTAAATGCAGTCTTGAGAGAGTCGTTTTGTTGCAGGACACATGCAGGTGATCAAATAAAGCTGTGCAAAGCTGCAGTCAAGCACAGTAACACCAGATTCACTCTCTGAGCTGCTCACCAAGCTGCTGTTCTCGAACTTCAACATTCACGAAGAACAGAGATTATAATAGTGGCAACACCTAGAATTCCTACTAGCATGTTAATGACATTACAGCTGTTATAAGACTTGCAATGAGGTCTTCATGTGATAATGGACATGAAGTCATTTATGGTGTTTGCTTAAGCAATGTCATTATTACTAGTGATGTTTTTACTAGTACAGCAGTGCCTATTACTATTGAGTGCAACAGTGTCTGCCCACATTTTCAGTGGCCTTGGTTCTGGAAGTATTTTTCCTGTGTATTTTTATAGGGATTTTTAAAAAGTCTTTGTTGAAGAGTTATAAGCCATAAACCAAACCAACCAGCTATGAGGTGAATCACACAATATTACAAAATCTGAAATCAGACAAAAGGGTAAAGGTACAAGACTGTGTGCTTAAAGGGATAGTTCACCCAAAAATGAAAATTTGCTGTTCATTTACTTATCCTTGAATATTCGCATCGTTTTTCGTGTCATGCGAATTTTCAGCCCGAGTTGAAATTTTTCAACTGCCGCGGAAGACGCGATTGAGGCGTATATTGCGCATTCACAGCAATCGCGACACCCGGTGCAAATTCGCGTCTATTCGCATCTTTGCATTGAGTTTGTATGTAATCTACTCACGTGAATAATTAAATTCGCTTTTGGTGTGCACACACCATAAGACTAGTAGGGATGCACCGAAATGAAAATTCTTGGCCGAAGCCGACACCGGAAAAAAAAAAAAAATTTCACCACTGCATAAATTAAATAGCAAAAATGTGCTTGTTACTGTTTAGTCTTGCTTTTCAAAGAAAAAAATCAATTAAAAAAACAACAATTTAAAAATACTTAACACTGAACATTTTTTTACATTCTAGCCGACATTAAACCGACAAAGCAATCAGTTTTTGAATACATTTTTGGCAATCAGACCCCCTTCTTGAATCAGGCATGTATTTTTTTACTGTACAAATAAAAGCAGCCTAGCTGAGCAGAAGAGACTTCTTTTAAAACATTAGAAAATATTACAGATCCCAATTTGAACACTACGTTGTGTATGTTATAATAAATGTATTAACAGAGCTGTTGTAATTATTATTATCATTATCATTATTATCTTACTTTTTATTTTTTCAGAACGACAGTAACATTACAATACTAACATTTATGAATGTTGATGGAGTTCTCTACCACGAGCTCTTGCAGCGCTGTCAGAATACATGCAATGCGTGCGTGTATTAGAAAACATGACGTTCTGCAGTTTATTTACTAATTGTTTAAAGCCATTTCGCAATTTCAATCATCAAACAGTAACCAGCAACAATCACCCCTTCCTCTTCTCATCGAAGACATGCGATGCAGTCCTAAACAGTCTCTCGCTGTCGGTGCTTGTAATGATTTTTGCGTCTTTCTCGGACAGTTTTAAATGCTTCCACACTGCTGTGCTGACATATGTGCTGCATTATAAAGAGTGCGCGCCTCTCACTCTTCGCTGGTTGCTATTTGATCGCGTCCTATCATTGTTCGGTACAATTTATTCGGTCTTTTCGCTTATTCGGTTTAACACCGAAAGAGCTTTTTTTGCTATTTTCGGGCCGAATAATTTCAGTTTGCAAACATTCAGTGCATCACTACTGTAAATTATATGTTCTTTTTCACTTCCAAAAACTGTGTATTACCGTAAAATTACATGTAACGTCCAATACAGTTTTTCATTGTATATAGTAGGGGAACTTACCGTTAACCAATTAATTAATTAATTTATTTACCAATTAATCTAACCAATTTATTTAGATTTGTTAATTTTTTTGTTAATAATGCATTTACTGATGATTTTAAATTTAAATGAATTTTTTTTTTTTTGGTATGGTGTTGGTTAGTCTAGTAATTATTATTAGCTTTATATGCTATTTGATCGCGTCCTATCATTGTTCGGTACAATTTATTCGGTCTTTTCGCTTATTCGGTTTTTCGGTTGCCGAACATTCGGTGCATCCCGAAAGACTAGTGTATTCACTTTATAAGCTTTAGACATGTAAAAAAATCCAAGTTTTACATCATTATTGGGTGTATATAATTGCATATACATTATGTCATTGCGTGATAACGTAAACTAACTAGTGAACTGAGCCAGTTCATTGAAACAAACTGTCCAAAAGAACCAATTCACGGAAAAGAATAAGACTTCCCTGTTTGTCTTAGGCTACGGATTACAGATAATTTTGTAAATAATGTTCAGTTTTAGATCGTTTCGCTTCATAATACCTCAATATATTGTCAGGAGCCAAGGGTATTAATTATGTCTTGTTTGTATATGCTTTTTTTGACTGTCAAGTGATGATAGCCGTTAACTTGCATTTTATGAATCACCAAGCACCATGGTTTCAGCTAAAAATCTTCTTTACAAAGAGTGCGCGCCTCTCACTCTGCGCTGGTTGCTATTTGATCATGTCCTATCATTGTTCGGTACAATTTATTCGGTCTTTTCGCTTATTCAGTTTAGTTTTTCGGTTGCCGAACATTCGGTGCATCCCTATAGACTAGTGTATTCACTTTATAAGCTTTAGACATGTAAAAAAATCCAAGTTTTACATCATTATTGGGTGTATATAATTCCATATACATTATGTCATTGCGTGATAACGTAAACTAACTAGTGAACTGAGCCAGTTCATTGAAACAAACTGTACAAAAGAACCAATTCACGGAAAAGAATAAGACTTCCCTGTTTGTCTTAGGCTACGGATTACAGATAATTTTGTAAATAATGTTCAGTTTTAGATCGTTTCGCTTCATAATACCTCAATATATTGTCAGGAGCCAAGGGTATTAATTATGTCTTGTTTGTATATGCTTTTTTTGACTGTCAAGTGATGATAGCCGTTAACTTGCATTTTATGAATCACCAAGCACCATGGTTTCAGCTAAAAATCTTTACCGTTTTACGAATAAAAGTCACCTATCAAAATAAAACTGACAGATAAACATAGCAGGCTATATAGCAACATGCTAACAAACATTAAGAACACTTTAGCAAATGCACAGCAACATGCTAACAACCAAAATGTGACCCAAAGGTGGGCTCTAAAGCTTTGGCCAATAAGACTCAACCAAAAACACCCTAGCAACCACCTAGCAACTCCCCAGCTAACATTCAGAACACCCTAGCAACCATATAACAACATGTTAACAAACCACATGCTGACAGTCATTGAAAACACTGTAGCAACCATATAGTAACATAAGAACCACTGAGCAACTGCATAGCAACACGCTAACAACAACCAATCAGGATTCTTGTTCTGAGAATGATTAGGTGAAGCTGATTTTAAGAATATATTTCTCATGTTCATCCACACTAAGCAGCCACTGTCACAGGCTTTAATTCAGGCCCAATGCAGAGGTCATTAGCGGTGATAGCCACTGACGTAGGCCGAACCTTCCGCTCAATTCTATTTGCAATCCAATCAACCTTGACTAGGAGCCCAGCTGGTTTTACAGCTCTGTCCGTGGGCAGCGAATCACAGCAGCCTACAGCTCGCTCACCCAGTTTACAACCATCAATGGCACTTTGCATTTAGCACACTTAGCATTTCTGCCAGACCGAGAAGAAAGTAGGAGAAACCGAATGGCTTCACAAACTTAAGTCTAAAAGGCTGAGTCAACCGCACCTGTGCCCTTTCATGCACTTTATCCCCAACATTGGTACATACACACACAAGAACAGATGCTTGCTAGTGACGTGCATGCACACTTTCACTCACACAAGCAGATGCAGCTGAAATGATAGGATTTTCCTACACACTGCAAAAAATCCTATTCTTAATCAGTGTCTTGTTTCCAGGAAATATATCTCAGCAGCCTTGAAACACGATCGGTTTACTTGAGAAGCAAAATGCTGGGATAAGGTAAGGGTGATACCACTTATTTCCTTTTCGATCTATCAAAGTCAATATTGCTGATATTGATACTAATATTATACCTCTAGTCTAGTCAATGTATTTTTAGTTTTTAAATGGATTTTCCCTATATTTAACATTTAAAAAGGCCTAAATGGCAAATTCAGATTTCTTTTTTTTATCACTAACCATTACAGAAACCTTTTAACTTTACATTTATAACAAACATCACACAAACACATTATAGTAAGTGTCATATTTAGCTTTGTCGTTATCTAGCGTGAAAAAACCCCAGATGTGGTTTGTCTGTTTTTCTGTCACTTCTCCATCCGTTCTCTCAGTCTGAATGAGTGCTGTGACTGTCTGTTGATGTCTGTCATTGCTTGTCAACATGTCTGCACAGCGAAATAAATTAAAGGAGAAACGTTTCCTGTCCTTACATAACTATATGCTATTACACATTATTTCACTTCAAAGGATATGTAATAAATTTCAAGCAAAATAAATAGTAAAATCAATAGTTAGAAATGATTAGGAGCAGTATTTAATAGCTATATTTATATGTAACCAAATAATCTGATGGCTCAATCTTCATGTAAACACTGCAATCTGAGTGAATGGGTTGGAAGGGGTGTTGTAGAACTAAATGAATCTGGGAAAAAAAAAACAAGCACGTAAACACTTGCATCCAACTATTTTCTTAATTGGGTTCAAAAATACTTTGCACACATATGCAGTGTGTGATGCATACATTTACATTAAGTTTTGCGTCTTACGAACATGTGTATGGTTATTTACATCTAACACATTACGAACTTGTCAGTGGAAACATATTCTGACATATTTGTCAGCTTTCTTTCTTTCTTTCTTTCTTTTTTTTGATATGTCATCGAGGCACAAATGACAATACTCATGGCTGCGCTGACATTATTTTGCAGGCCTTCTCTGGTTCTGAACATGGAAGTTTTGTTCGGAAGTAATATGTGAATCAGATTTAGGGTTCATATAAGCAGAACTTTCAAAATCTGAAAACAAATTGGATTCATTCAGATTAAAAGTTTGTGCATTGTAAACATACCTTATAATACTGTGAAGCTATTAATTGATCTTGTCTGGTATATTTATTTACAAGTATTATTTAGTTTTTGATTTCATATTTTCTAATAGTACTTCTTACAGTTCAAATGACAGTTGAACGTCTCTCAAGAATCCTGCTAAAATTAGCATGTTTACAGACTTTATTAAAACAAATGGATTGTTCACACAGTTTGATGTGTTTCGATTTACAGTCATTTGATACGTCTCCACTGCACACACTAAAGTCCCAGTGGGATCACCAGTTAAACGGCTCTAAATGGGCAGTATGTACATTTGTGTGGGGAGCGGGTGCCAACATAATCATTTAGCTTTGCCAATGCCATCCTCCTATTTATTATTTAGTTTTTGATTTCTTATTTTCTAATAGTACTTCTTACAGTTCAAATGACAGTTGAACGTCTCTCAAGAATCCTGCTAAAATTAGCATGTTTACAGACTTTATTAAAACAAATGGATTGTTCACACAGTTTGATGTGTTTCGATTTACAGTCATTTGATACGTCTCCACTGCACACACTAAAGTCCCAGTGGGATCACCAGTTAAACGGCTGTAAATGGGCAGTACGTACATTTGTGTGGGGAGCGGGAGCCGATATAATCGGTTAGCTTTGCCAGTGCCTTCCTCCTATTTGTGGCAGATTAGGGCTATCCACAGTTTGACAAACAGCTTTCTACACAACGCACCAATCATGGCTTTTTATCCCATTTTGGGCATGAGGAAGAAGGGCACTAGAGAGGCAGCAAATTACATGTGTCATTATTAATGGACCAGCGCTTGTGATAATGCATCTACATTAAGGCCCACACATTTCACACACACACACACACACTCAGAGCTAACTCCCTCCTCACAGCTGTCTGCGCCCCTCAGTGGGGCTTTTAGTTCTCAATCAATCAAATCCACTGCCTCTTACACAAGCATGAAGACGCCTGCACACAAGATGCACAAATCAAGGCACTCTTGCAAAAGTCTGACATTCTCACAGACATCAAACAAGCTAGCATGCACACACACAAATGTGCATCTTCTGCAGGCTTCGCTGTGACGTTAAGTGAAGCAGAAGGTCCAGCGTAACAATAAATTGCCAAACTCCCACGTTCTTTAATTGAAACCTGCTTGCTTTGCTCTGGTGCACTGCATGAGTCTAGAAGGGAAGTGTTTGAATTTAGAAGGGCCAAGAGCAAGAACTGAACAAAATTCCTGCAAAAATACCATCTATTCTGCTGCTTTCAGAACAATTTCCATCTAGTGAGTTTAGATAATGTGCTTTAAAGGAATAGTTCACTCAAAAATGAAATTCTGTCATCATATACTCACCCTCATGTCAATCCAAAACCATGAGACTTTGTTCAATCTTCGAAACACAAATTAAGAGATTTTTAATGAAACCTGAAGAGGTCCCTCCATTGAAAGTCTGGGTAAGCAAAATCAATATGAATTGAGCAGTTTAATCCAAGTCTTGTGAAGCGATATGATCACTTTATATGATGAACAGATTTAATTTAGGCTTTTATTTACAGTAGAAGAATGGAATTACTATTGCTACAGTCCATGAGATCGATGAGGTCAGAGTACACATCTAAATCATTATTGTCATGTTAGGGGTTTTCAAGTATGTTTCAGGATATATATATATATATTTTTTTTTTTGTTGTTGTTGTTGTTGTTGCAAAAATCATGAATTATTAATTAATAAATATATTTTGGCGTTTGGGGAGTCTTACCACATGACATTTTCCAAACTGAACTAACATTGCCTTATCACAAAAAGGTCAAATTATGTGATATTTTAAGATACAAAGATATCAAAATATATATTTGTTGACTGCAGATATAATTTTCTGTTTTATATATATTTATTTTTTTCTTTTTATTTCTTTTTCTGGAACATGACTTTGACACATGACTTTGGGAGACAAAATGTTTTACTTTTTTTCAAATATTAATTATTCAAATAAAGCAAATATATATAGAAATAATGTAAATATTTAAGTTGCATTAAGTTATAAAATACCATTTTTTTCAAAGAATAATAAAAAATTATGCCAACAAAGCTTCATTAAAATGAAAGATTGTTTGTTCTTTATTATATCACGACAGCAGTAACATCCTGACAACTTTGACTTTATGCACCCTAAAAAGTATGATCATTATAGAACAGCAAAAATACTGTCAATGCTGGAGCTTTACAATTATTCCCATTATGTGCTTTACTACACACCAGTGCACAGAAAAATGAATTGGCCTTTCCACACCTCATGAGAACAGCAGAAAAACATTACTTTTAGAGGAAGTTGATCTGTTTTGGTAGTGCATAATGTTTGTGGCCACAGTTTATCTGTTTATACACTAGTCATATGATAGTGAATACAGTCCAGTTGAGTGGGAGTTTAAGTGCCACTACACCACACCATCAGGCAGAGAGAGAGAGAGATAGAGAGAGAGAAGCAAGAGTGGTCTGGCTTTGGTATTTGCTGCCCAGATGGGTCCCTTATTTTCAACAAAGTGTTCAACAGACAAAGTGTTGAAGAGAAGCAACGAGAGATACCAATGAAAACAAATGGAAACTCCCCCACATATCCATTAAACATACACTATATGTACACTAACATAACTAATCCATATGATATTGCATGGTCATATGCACTGATAGAGATTCATTGCAGTTGCTGAAATCACTCCCATCTTCTCATTATTGATAAGAGCCCTTGTCCTACCCGCTCAGACAAGGAGGTTTCTTCAGCTCTCAGACTCACTCTCACCTAATCAATGTGTTCTGCTTCTTTATGGCTCCTCCAGTGCCTATTACAAACCTGATCCATTTATCTGTGTCTAAGTCTGGAGGAACATCGAGATCAGGATGGTGTCTTGAGGTGATTGGTCATGCAGTGTAAACGATGAATAAATTAACTGATGTGTCAGGTGTCAGTGGGAACGAAATCTCTGCGTTTTTTTAAATGCTTTTTTACATTTATTTTATGCTTGGTACTGTTAACTGTTCTCAAATATGCATTCACCAATGCAGAGGGAATACTATAACAAAATGCAACAATTTACTGCACAGCTACAACTGAATCTACAGTGTCATGGAGCTTGAGGTATTCTTTTAATAAATCAAAAAGACTCACAAATGAGTCTCAAACAGCTCACTCACTGAATTCCCTCAAATTAAACAATTTTAGCAGTAAACTTCATTAAACCAATTTTAACAATCATAGCAGAAATCCCTCCAGCGCTTCACACTCCAGTTCTAGAGGTGACAAAAACTACTGTCATTTTAACGGCGGATGGAAAACCAACAGAAAAGAAAAATTGCAATTCTGCCACCTAATGGACTGGAGTGTGAAGTCCTGGTATAAATAAAATATAGCATATATGGTATAGTATTATATATTTAGCATAAATTATTTGGTACTTCCTCTAAAATACTTAATGAATTATTAATGGAATTGTTATGGAGACAGAATTGTTAAGTGGAATCATTACTTGAATCAATTCTTTGATAGGGCAGCACAGTATATTGAAATTATCAGAATGTCACAAATGTACAAATCGCAATATCCTTATTGCAACAGCTTGTGATAACTAAATGATTTAAAAACTTTTGAAAAGTCGACGCAGTCGACAAAGCTTTAGGTCGACGCAGAACAGAGTTGACTCTCAATAATTATAATTTAACCTTATTTTACACACTTGAATTGCATTATTTAACAAGTTAGTATCACAGTAGATTCTGAATGTCAAATTGCTCCATTTCCTCTAGTTGTCCGTTATGGTATACACGACACTGACCCAAGGTCAGTGTAATTATGGGTGCTTATGTAGCAGCACTGCTTGCACTGACAAGCTCAGGGCAGTTACAGAACAAGCCCTTGAGCTTTACACTGTTGCGCTATGGAATTGTGGGGGATAGAAAACCACAGATAAACCACAACCTTGACTGAAACCAGACCTCAACTCGGAGTACATGAGAAAAGCAGAAAGCAAGTGAGAGAAACAATTTTTCCTATATAGATTCTGTAGGAAGTTCAGACCATAATGTGCAAGCTGAAACTGAGAAATGACGTCTTTGTATGTTGTGCACATCTAATGGACATACACGCAAGTTCCTTTCACATGACTCATATCAGGACTTCAATGCATCTTCCAACAAGCACCACTTTGACCTCTACATGAAAAGACAGAAGGACGTTTTTATGAGCCCGATCTCACACTGACTTTCTACCATGCATTAATATTAAAATTCTGATTCTGACAAGTTGATAATTATTTCATATCTTGAACGATAACCAATAAATGGCTGAAAATTCTATGCTATTTTGTCTAAATAAATAAAAAAGATTAAAAACTAAAAATCGATCTATTTAATAATTTGTGTTAATAAGTGAGCGTTAGATGACAGCTGGTGATCTAAATCTATTATAAAATACCATTTTTTTCAAAGAATAATAAAAAATTATGCCAACAAAACTTCATTAAAATGAAAGATTGTTTGTTCTTTATTATATCACGACAGCAGTAACATCCTGACAACTTTGACTTTATGCACCCTAAAAAGTATGATCTTTATAGAACAGCAAAAATACTGTCAATGCTGGAGCTTTACAATTATTCCCATTATGTGCTTTACTACACACCAGTGCACAGAAAAATGAATTGGCCTTTCCACACCTCATGAGAACAGCAGAAAAACATTACTTTTAGAGGAAGCTGATCTGTTTTGGTAGTGCATAATGTTTGTGGCCACAGTTTATCTGCTCCCACGTTCTTTAATTGAAACCTGCTTGCTTTGCTCTGGTGCACTGCATGAGTCTAGAAGGGAAGTGTTTGAATTTAGAAGGGCCAAGAGCAAGAACTGAACAAAATTCCTGCAAAAATACCATCTATTCTGCTGCTTTCAGAACAATTTCCATCTAGTGAGTTTAGATAATGTGCTTTAAAGGAATAGTTCACTCAAAAATGAAATTCTGTCATCATATACTCACCCTCATGTCAATCCAAAACCATGAGACTTTGTTCAATCTTCGAAACACAAATTAAGAGAAGTGAGAGAAACAATTTTTCCTATATAGATTCTGTAGGAAGTTCAGACCATAATGTGCAAGCCGAAACTGAGAAATTACGTCTTTGTATGTTGTGCACATCTAATGGACATACACGCAAGTTCCTTTCACATGACTCATATCAGGACTTCAATGCATCTTCCAACAAGCACCGCTTTGACCTCTACATGAAAAGACAGAAGGACGTTTTTATGAGCCCGATCTCACACTGACTTTCTACCATGCATTAATATTAAAATTCTGATTCTGACAAGTTGATAATTATTTCATATCTTGAACGATAACCAATAAATGGCTGAAAATTCTATGCTATTTTGTCTAAATAAATAAAAAAGATTAAAAACTAAAAATCGATCTATTTAATAATTTGTGTTAATAAGTGAGCGTTAGATGACAGCTGGTGATCTAAATCTAAATGTAAAATTAGAGTAAATGAGCACAAACTATTTAATATCCAATATTGCTCAATGCAAACTATTTGTTAAAAATGATTACCAACTGTTTATAATGGCATCCTGATTTTTGCCACACCTGCCAATGACAAACTTTATTTACTTTAACCCTCATAACATATTCAGTTCTGTTTATAAATAAATATGTAGGTTTCATAAATTTGCACTGTTTTTGAGCCATCATGAGTTATAAAGTTTCTAAATTTTTTAATTAATCAAAAAGGATTATATGCAGTAATAACATGGCATGGTAGCATGGTAACTTTCAAAACGTTGACATATTTTAACATAAGTTGCTGACCAGGTACAATATTATTTTAGTTGAAGAATATTAAGTTATGACATAAACCAACAATTCTTCAGGTCCAAACAGAATGTGAAATGGTATACAGATTTTGAATGCATTATGAGGGTTAAACACCAAAGCCAATTGTTGACATGAAGGGGCCTAAAATCAACCATAAATGAACATAAAAACTCCACTTCCCATAGCAAATCTTCACTTCCTGACGGGAATCACCAGGTATCGCATAACAGCTTCATAGCCCAATATACATGTATGGAAGAGGCTATTAGTAAAATTAGAGTAAATGAGCACAAACTATTTAATATCCAATATTGCTCAATGCAAACTATTTGTTAAAAATGATTACCAACTGTTTATAATGGCATCCTGATTTTTGCCACACCTGCCAATGACAAACTTTATTTACTTTAACCCTCATAACATATTCAGTTCTGTTTAGAAATAAATATGTAGGTTTCATAAATTTGCACTGTTTTTGAGCCATCATGAGTTATAAAGTTTCTAAATTTTTTAATTAATCAAAAAGGATTATATGCAGTAATAACATGGCATGGTAGCATGGTAACTTTCAAAACGTTGACATATTTTAACATAAGTTGCTGACCAGGTACAATATTATTTTAGTTGAAGAATATTAAGTTATGACATAAACCAACAATTCTTCAGGTCCAAACAGAATGTGAAATGGTATACAGATTTTGAATGCATTATGAGGGTTAAACACCAAAGCCAATTGTTGACATGAAGGAGCCTAAAATCAACCAAAAATTAACATAAAAACTCCACTTCGCTTAGCAAGTCTTCACTTCCTGTCGGGAATCACCAGGTATCGCATCACAGCTTCATAGCCCAATATACATGTATGGAAGAGGCTATTACCACATTATATCCTCTCTCATGGCATTAGATACGCTTTGGATCGATATGTAAAGCTGCAAAGAGGAGTACAGAAATGCTTAAGACTAAAAAAACTAACAAAAACGGCAAGAACCCTGTCAAAGAGAATTCACAATCACTTCCTCCTTACAGGCATTCCCATTTCCCACCTTTTCACAGCCTCATCGCATGCTTTTCAGCGAACCCTCGAGCCCATATGGAAACGAACACAGCAGCCTCCATCGCAGCTGTGAACTCAGCTTGTATTTTTAGGTCTAAAGTAACAGCTCTCCAAACACAGATCTCACGCCGACGCAGAAGGAAAGATTATAACTATACAGACAATGGATACAGCATGCGGTGTTCATAGTCGAGTCAATAGCACTAAACTGACTCGGTAACAACCCTTACTGTACTCCATCACATTATCCAATGAGCTGACCGAATGAGGACATCCATCATCTTCCGGCGCTCCTCATCCAGGCCTGTTTCTTTTCACTTGAGTACGGATCGACTCCTCCTGGACCTTGATACTCATTGAATGCATATCATATGCTCACACGTACACTTAAACAGGAAATGACTCGACGGCCCCAAGCTCTGTGGTCATTCAACATGTGTTAAAGAGAGGCCTGAGCTTAATGATTAGCATATGAACCGGGGCCATGAGAACAGATTTTAAACAGCACTGGGGTCTTTTTCTTTACTGACTCAACCGACTAGACCACATTCACATTAAAGTTGCAGTGACCTATCAGATCGTGAATTTCCCACATCGGCCTGTCTTTGAAATTAGGTCGCCTAATCCTTCGCATATGAACCGGGGCCATGAGAACAGATTTTAAACAGCACTGGGGTCTTTTTCTTTACTGACTCAACCGACTAGACCACATTCACATTAAAGTTGCAGTGACCGACCTATCAGTGAATTTCCCACATCGGCCTGTCTGTGAAATTAGGCCGCCTAATCTTTCACATCACTGCAGTTTGGTTCATCACCAGTCATATCAAGACTACATTTTGATTCAAAACAAAACTTGTAAAGTCAAAAGGAAACAATATTTGCAGCCTACTATATTTCCATAACATGAGTGAAAAAAAGATTATGTAAGTTATGTATATTATGTTTTTTTTTTACTAACAGAAACTGGTAGTGTTAATTTATATATATATATATATATATACTGTATATATAGTGACTGATTCCAGTTTTCGAATTCAAAGAACTGTATGTTCT
>NW_015633191.1:110415-123996 GCF_001515625.1 Sinocyclocheilus rhinocerous
TAATATAATATAATATAATATAATATAATTTAATATAATATAATATAATATAATATAATATAATATAATATAATATAATATAATAATATAGGATGCTATCTGAGGCCTGTTAATTGAGAACCACTGGTCTAGATGAGATCAGCTGAAAAGGATTTTTTTTTCTGATTGGTCAGTATACTGTAGTTTGTGTTAAAGGAGTTGAATGGTCATCCAACATGTTTCATTTTAAACATCTGAACTAATGGGCACAAATGAATCATGAACAAAAAGACCAGATGACCAGAAACGTGTTCTAAAGGGTTTGAGATTTTGATTTCATGTTGAGTTCAAAAATAGCAACAGCATGGCTTGAAATGGACAGCTATTAAAAATACAGCAATGTTTTCTCATGCAGATGTCTAACTCTGCACATCATATAATATCTCAAAGCTGACCATTACTATAAATGGCCTTTATGACATCATAACCTCACTGGGCTTACAGCAACATGTCATTTGACCACAACACTAATTAAAGGATGTCACAATGCTAACCTGCAAAATGCAGGTGGACAATGCTAAAAAAATATATATTATGTGAAGAAACTAACAAATAAGCACATTGATAGTTTAAAAAAAAAAACAATAGAAAAGTGATGTGGATGTGAGAGATGTTTGATGGATTGGTCGTCAAGTGTTCAGTTGCTATCCTACGCAATCCATCTTGCACCCTCTCTTAGTGTACACTAGAGGTTCCTGCAAGTGTCTCTCTCTCTCGCATCTGTCGTGCCGCTACCAGGGCATCATTGCAATCACAACACACAGCGCTGGCACTCCAACCTGCCCTGTGACCATGGAGACGAGAAGAGCGTAAAATAACAACACTGCTCTCATAAGTCCCGCTGTACGAGCCGCAGTGCCACTGACACTCAACTCCGTTCTTAAATAAAAGCTCCATTTCTCATCCATTCAGGTCCAGCAAACCTCAAGGGGTTAAAATGGACTTGAACTGGGGGTTACATCAGAAAGCTTTGATTCCGATGGTGTGGGGTGGGAATCTTTCATGCTGGCATCCCGAAAGATGGCCTAGGCCATTTTTAAATGTAAAACCGATGTAGGCAGCGGCTAGCTCATTTGTCACTTGCCTTATCAGTGACAGCAGCCTGCCCTGTGTGCTAGCCAAGGCTGTCAGGAGAGAAACCTGAGGAAAAGCCACCCAAAGCAACTGGAGAATACAGGATGAATACTGACTTCGCCCCCTCTTCACACCCTCGTATTGGTCCGAGGCTCCAATCAGTGCCTGTCACTGTCAGTCAGGTGATGAAATGTGTGTCTTAAGGGGCCGGGAAACCTCCAAACAGGTGTAACAATAAGACAGGGAGAAATGCAAGAGGCATGGGTGAACGTAAGGATGGATACAGTAGCTGAGTTGGTGGGCATCCATTTTATATGACAGTAGTGAAAAAAAAAAAGATTTATTAAAACTTGTCTTAACCATACATTTGCTACTGTAAACAAACTATAATTAGGATAATAAACTACACAACTTGATGGAAGAAGTTCAATAAATATCAATAAGAAAATTAATTTAATATTTTATTTTCATACTTCTTTAACACACATTACTAATCAAACGTTTGGGCTCAGTAAGACTTTTTAAATGTTTTTTTTTTTTGTTTTTTTTAAGTCTCTTACGCAAACCAAGGCTGCATTTATTGGATTAAAAAAAAATTAAAGATTTAAATAATAATAATAATAATAATAATAATAATAATAATAATAATAAAATGTGAAATATTATTACAATTCAAACAAACTGTTTACTATTGTAATATTTTCAAATGTAATTTATTCCAGCTGGATTTTCAGAAGTCATTACTTCTGAAGTCATTAGTCTTCAGTGTCACATGATATATGCTGATTTGCTGCTCAAGAAATATTTCTTCATATTATCAATGTTGAAAACAATTGTGCTGCTTAATATTTTTGTGGATTTTTTTTTTTTTAGGATTCTTTAAAAAAAAATTAATTTTCAGGATTCTTCAGAAAATTTAAAGATAACAGCATTTGTTTGAAATAGAAATGTTTTATAACATAATTTTTTATATCTGTCGTTTTAAATCCAATTGTATTTTAATCTTATATCTAATTTTATATCTATTTATATATAATCATTCATATTTGTTCAATCTTAAAATTATACTTATAAAAAATAAATAAAAACAGTTTATTGAACATTGTCATTTTTCATATTGCTGTTGGCACCGTTTTATAAAGGTACAAACGCACACACAGAGATGCACCATTCACACCTACAAACCCCACACTCTCACTCACTACACAAGTTTTCACTCGCTCAGAGTTGTGAGTGAAGAGAAACACCTGAGAGAGTGTGAGAGTAAGAGAAAGAGAGAGAATGACAACCACACCTCAGTCATCATATTTATCTAAACAATGAGAACAGGTTGTCCCTTGGAACGACTAGATGAGGCGTTTCCACAGCCCGTATTAGCTTTACAAAACCATTCCAGCCCGGGACTCGATATGTGGGTGACTTATGAGAGAGGGACCAGGCAAGGACAAGGCATTTTAATAATTCAGAGTCAGCGCTCATTTACACCAGAATGGCTGCCTCGACAAAGCTCAGAGAGTCTGACATATGACTCACATAAAGGATTTAGCTAAGTTCAACTGGAAGTACATCCATGCTAATTGAAATTTATTTCTATTAGCAGGCTGATATAGTCTCTGTGATATCCATTTAGGGCAGGGCGGTGTTTACATTACATAGTTGAACAGTGAGCGCTTGCATAACAATAGCATGGTGAACATGCCTAATGTGCAGATCACAAAAAACCCTTTTACAGAGCTATGAGCTCACTGTTGTTGTGCTGTTAGTATAGAGTCTATGGCTATGTTTAAAGGAATACTAGCATACTGCTTTATACATACTGTGCTGTATACACACAGGGTGGTATGCACTATCACTGTATTCACTGTATACCTTGTGTAAATATTCTTTACACACAGTATTTTGGTAGTCTGATCAAATAATTATACTGAAATCAAAGTGAATATTTCTTCTGGTTCATTCATCACTCTGCATATGGAAGGGCAAGTGCACTTTATAGTCTACATACTGTATGTTGCAGAATTAGTAAGAGTAGTATGCTAGTACATTATTCCAAACAGCCCACAAGCTGGCTTGTCTGATAGTTTCAAAATAAAATAAAATAAAATAAATTAAATTCTTGATGAAGATAAAAAAGCATTACCCAGATTAACTAGACTTCAGAATAAATGTACAGTATCTGAGGACTCAAAAACAATCTAAAGAATAAAATTCTTAATTTTTCTTAAGCGAAGAATATTTTGTATTCTAAAAAAAACTTCTGAAACTTTTAAAAAGAATGAAAAAACATAACATAATAAGAATTCATAAAATAAAAATAAAGTAAAACCAAAAGAGAAAATGTTTAATGCATTTATTAGGTTCTTTCGGATATTAAACATTTTAATACTAGCTTCATAAAATGCATATTACTGTTATAATATTTTACTTGTATAATCTAGAATAATTGTAGGTTTATCAGATACTTGTGTTCCAGCTGGAAATATTGTGGGTTATCAACAGCGAATAAAAATATATGAGAACTTCTTAAGAATTTTTCCAAGCATAGTACTTAACATTCTTCTTATAATTTATTCTAAGAACTTTCTTATTTTATTCCTTAAGGAGATTTTTGTGAATCCAGCCATGGTTACAGAACACATAACATTATTTGTTTCAGTACTGTCTGTGCTCTGGTCGCCGATTGGTCAGTATAGTTTGTAATGTGTTGATTTCTCAGTGATTTGGTCAAAGTGTGGTGATTTGTGTTGTGTTTGCGTTCAGTAATGTCTGACTTGATCATTTGGACAGTAGAGTCTGTTGATTGTAAGCGCTGTGTGTTTTTACTGGAAGGAGAACTGTAGACTGAGTCACTGTCTTTGTGCTCTGATGTGACATTACTTCTCTGATCACGTTCTGGTTTTGTCTGTAGTACTCACTCACGCACACACACATGCACGCGCACACACACACACACGCACACACACATATCTCCCTGGATCCCACTGCCAACGCGCTCTAAAAATATCTGCATCAGAAGCTCTCCTAGCTGTGTGTGTGCTGGGATGAATCATTCAACCAGAGAGAGCTACTCAACTGATCCCTCGCTCTCTGTCTCTGTGAATGTGAAAGAAAGAGAGAGAAACAAGGGAACAGAGAGAAAAAGTAAAAGAGGGCATGATTTTCCAAGAATGGACTACTAAATACAAGCATACATCCAACTAGGCAGCAACTGCTCAAAAATTTGGATAAGAAAACAACTAAAACAAATGTTAAAATAATAAATGTTAGGATATTAGTAATAGCCTAATGATTGTTATAATAATATGCTTTTATTGTATTATTTTCATTTTTTCATACAACTTGGTTTAGAATGACAATGTAAACATACAAAATACTAATTATTGGTTGTTTGTTGATAGAATAAGGTAAATTGTGTTTCATATATTGCAGGGGGGTTCAACATTTTTGATACAAAGGACCGTTAAATATGATGAAACATGCTAAAATATTTACTCAATTCTATAATTCATAAAGACCTTTTTCAAACTGAATGAGAAAAATAGTAAGTATTTTATTATTAAGACAACTGTGTGCTAAACCATATAATTGTCTTTGTTTAATGCAAAAGAATAGATTAATATCTATGGAACATATTTACTTTGTATTAAGTTAACCGTTTATCTTTTACTTTTACCCAGTATGTAAGTTAGAATTATTTTATAGCACAAACATTGTTTTAAAGCAGTAAAAGTATATAATAATAATTTACTACATATAATAATATAGTAGGCTATTGTATAAATTTTAATAGAGAATAGTATCCAACAAACCCCAGCAGACAAATACCAACTATTCTTAAAAGTATGTATGTTGAAAGGGAACAAAATAGGGAGAAAAGATCAACACAGTCTTTTAAAAGCAGAATGAAACGGTACTGTTATTTTTTTTTCTCCCATGAGCACACTAGCAGGCCCCTGGACCCCATTTTGAAAATCCCTGCCATCTACAGTATAAACCTTGTAAACATCAAATGGAAATGATGTCTCCATCAAATGGAAATATAAACATCGTTTAGTTACATGAATTGGACGAAAAAGCCCAGAGGGGAATTTGGCTCTTCATTTCAGAAGTCCACCACACGCCACGGATCGCTGCATGCAAATGAACGTTTCTGAGTGTTGCTGCATGTTATGTATGTAGGTGTTGATTAAAGACTGCTGTGCAGTGTTTGCATTTTCACAAGGGTGTGACAGATACATGCATGCTCAGGTTTGTACTCCAAGAACTGCAATTCCTGTCAGTCAAATGAATCAAGTTTCACTCTGAATAACAATGAAGGGAGACCAAGGCACAGGAAAGAAAAGTGAGGAGCACGTGAGTGAGAGCGGAAGGGCGAAAGCTAAATAAAGTAGCAAGCAACAGAAAAATAGCGACATTAATCTGTCCTCTCCCTCCGAGGATCCATCAGACCCGGCAGGACCCGTCAATCACAGAGACCTCAAGCATCTTGCCGCACATTATGGAAGCTGTCTGGCCTGTGAAAAACATTCACGCGCACACTCACACACCCTGCCTACGATAAACACATCACCTCCCCCGCCTTGCACCTTATCTGCCACATGTCTTTCTCTCGCAGCTTCAGAGCGCAGAAGGACCTGGCGCGTCCCCGCCGAAGGCTTCCCTTTAATTCTTCCTCAAAATCTCACATGAGGAATGACTCATCTCTCCCTGTCTCGGTGAAAGACTTGCTCTGTTCTCGTCTTTCTGGCTTCTTAGTGGCCAGTGTCCCTAACCCAGACAAAACAGCCTGCAGGAATGTACAGTATAAGAATAACTACAGTATATGTATATGAACATCTTATTATCCGCTAGTATTTTCATTCGGCCGCTTGGCTAGTGCTAGAAACCCAAAAGTACACAATCTCTCAAACAAAAGCAACATTTTTCAGAATGCATGGGTTGTTTTTCTCCATTGCAATTACACATAATTGAGAATGGAGCAATACAGATGCAAAAGCACCAGATAGTATCATAAATATGTTAGAACAGATGGAAATTTAAGTTCTCACGGACCATCTTCATCTCCAGTGAGCCTTTATTTGATTGAGTAGGTTAGTTTTGGACCTGGATCAATCAAAAGATCTGACTGATTAGATATTTATCTAATGAACTCTCATCAACTGACTTAAATTTCAGCCTAATCATGAGGTGCTTCTGTGTACATTTTGAAGCTTGAAAGCTCCAGTCCTCATTCTTTGTGATTACATGGAAATGAGCGACCAGAATGCTCTTCAAAAGTTCTTCTTTTTTGTTCCACATTTGAAAAAAAGTCATATGAGCAAAAACAGAGCCAATGTGAACATATCTGATGTTTAAAATACAAAAATGTTGAGCAAGACTTTAGACCAATGAGATTTCAGTGTGGGTGGAGCTACCCAGCGACTAAAATAGACACCAAGAGCAGATCAAAACATGGTGTCATGATGTGTGACACTGTTAAAGGAAAGAATGTATCCAAACTGAAATAGCCACAAAAACATTTGGTTGTAGTTGGTTAAATAGTAAAAAAAAAAAAAAACTAGTAAGGAAAATGTGGACAGAGACACATCATAACCTTACCATAAAGCTAATTATAGTTGAGAGATTGCCATCACTGATATCATAATGTAACGGTGTAAAATAATAACGCTAATATGTGGATTTGCAAGGCACGGCAGATAAGGTTGTTTCAATTGTTTTGTTTCATTATCTGGCCGGACAAAGAGAGAGAAAGAAGCACCCGTTCGATAATAACTTCCATGAAAAACAGCAGCTCCTTTGAACACAATTCACATTGACTGTGAGACATCCGGCCTGCGACTGACCTTTCCTTTTAGTCTTTATCAGGGAGGCCACAAGGGAAATGACAGCGCTTCAGTATGTCCAGTGCGTTTCTGCACAGCAGTGATTCTATGCAGCACATGCCAAAAATACTAGAAATATCTACAAGAAGAGTTAAATGTATATTTTTTTAATATATTTTTCATGTGACACTGACCTCCTACGACCCTCAATCCCGTTCATTCACAATATAATTTCATATAATGCCTACGAGGATCATTTTACAATTGTAAACATATTGTTAGCATTCATTTGTCAGATCAAAAACACTCTTGAATCTCAACTCTTAGGCCATTATGAAGCTATTCTTCCCCAGTCGCCCTTCAATCGATACACTTGAGCCACAGAGGAGGAATTAGCTCCTAATAAGCTGCAGATATTAAAGATCATTAAGCAATGCTTTCTGTACACTGTCTCTCTATAGATACTAGACTGGCTGCATTGTTGTGCAGCTTGTGCCGAGAGCTGTGGAGAGTACAGACGCTTGTCGTTTCAGGGCAAAGACTCACTTGAGGACGGACTAACTGGAAATGGGCCAATCGATGCAGTTGTGCCTTGAGCTTGCGGATAATCACACGAATACCTCCAGCCCTCCCTTTTCAAAAATATCGCTGCTGTAAACAATGGTGATTTAATGATTTATTTTGTCACACTCATTCCAAGTGGAAATGATAAACATTCGTCTATGAGAACAGAGGCATGACTTTCATAATAAGAGTTGCATGATAAGTCATCTCCTGGTAATAGCGGCAGGGTCTCCCTTTAAAGAGGCAGTGAATGGATATGGGGTGCTGTAATAAAGATGTGAACAGCCCCTGTGAGGGGGAAGAACCTTTCTGCTTGGTACGCTACAAGCTTTTGGTAATTACCAGAGTGCCAGAGAGCATATGAATAAATTCATGAGCTCTGACTCAGGTAATTAACTCATTGTTTAGTAATTAGAGATCAGGAAAAAGAGAAAGAGAATGAAAAAGAGAAAATGAGGAGAACATTTGTAGGAGATGAAAAACAAATCAGGAAGGGTGAGAGGACGAGAAAGGAATTAGGGATGTCAAAAGTGCCAAAGTCAATATTAACATAAAAAATGTTAAAAATATAAAATAAATAAATATAGAAGTGAAATCTAGAAAAACTTGTGAATATATAAAAAAAAACATAAAAAAGAAAACTACTCATTTTAATTGCAGGCCTGCTTGTCAGCCAAACTTGCAGTTAACGTAATATGCACTACCGTTTGGGATCAGTGATTTTTAAAAAAGAAATTAATACTTTTATTCAGCAAGGATGCATTAAATTGATCAAATGTGACAGTAAAGACATTTGTAATGTTCTTTGAAACTTTCTATTCATTACAGACTCTTGGAAGAAAAAATGCATTATGGTTTTACTTTCCACAAAATGATTAAGTCTCACATCTGTTTTCAACATTGATAATAAGAAATGTTTCTTGAGCAACAAATCAGCATACTAGATGAATATTATAATAATTTCTAAAGGATCACATGACACTGAAGATTGAAGCAATGCCTGCCAAAAAATTTAGCTTTGACATCACTAAAATAAATCCAGCTCAAATCAATATTCATCCCCATTTATTTGGTTTGTTCCAGTGTTTAAAACGGGATAATGTAGAGAGATAATTGAGAAGCACTTGCTTTAATTTTATTTGTTAATATTAGTATTAATATTTAATTTATAATACAGTTACTAAGCTATTATCGCTAAATTACCCAACCGTGTGTCCAGCATTCTGACAGTACATTATCCCGTTTTAAACACTGGCACAAACCAAATAAATGGGGATGAAATATTGATTTGAGTAAGAAATGTATTAGTATGTGAGAAAAAAGAGACTGTGGAGTGATACAAGAGACATAAAATGTATACAGTTATGTAGAAAATTGGTTTGGCGGTCATTAATCAAGAAAATTTGACTACAAAAGTTAAATTTTACACAGCCAAGGAAAAATATCTCTATACCCCACTCCGCTCACATACTCGGTGGTACTGATAGCTACATGTTCAATATTTGGACTTGGACTAGTAGTACCAGTACTTTTGACATCCCTATTGGAGACTAATAAAAAAAGGTTGAGAGATGTAAAGGAAAATGATGCTGTAGAACGACACCGAATGAAGGGGAAAAATAGAGACTGAGTGGATTTCCATTTAGACCGACGAGGGGGGGACTAGAGGAGAAAATGGGGGAGTGTGAAAAATGACACCAGAGGCAGAGAGAGATCCCTGTCAGAACTCAAAGCTGAACAGACACTCCTGACGGGTTTATCCACGCACCGCTGGGCCCGACTACAGCTCCACCAGCATCAGTTCCTGTCCCCACAGACACACTACATGGATACACACAGCCAATCCCACTGAAACATCATCTCTCACACCACATATCACATCCACATTCAGCCTATATGTGCACTAACATGCTCTGACAGCCTGGAAGCTTCTTCCTTTCCAAACTCGAGCTGGTAGTCAGGATGGGAAGCAAAACGAGTTTCACAACAGAATCTAAACTATTTCTACTGCCCTGGCGCTGAGAGGAAAGACAACTTGTGAAGGATGAAGATCAAACTTTCGATGAGGAAAAGGTGAAGCACTCATAACGAATGCGACTAATGTGATCCTAACACAAGTTTGTGGAATGACAACATACATACATTTCAATAGTTTGGGGCCATCAAGAGTTTTTTTAGGATGCTTTTAGGATGCATTAAATTGACCAAAAGTAACAATAAAACATTTATAATGTAAAAAAAAAAAGTTATATTAAATAAAAATATTTTTATATTAAATAAATGCTGTTATTTTGAATTTTCTATTCATCAATTTATCCAGAAAAATGTATAGTTTCCACAAAAATATGAAGCAGCACAACTGTTTTCAGCACTGATAATAATAATAAATTTCTTGAGCAGCAAATCAGTATATTAGAATGATTTCTGAAGGATGATGTGACACTGAAGACTGGAGTAATGATGCTGAAAATTCAGCTTTGCCATCAAAGAAATAAATTACATTTTAAATACAATTAAAATAGAAAACAGTTATTTTAAACTGTAAAAAATATTTCACAATATTACTGTTTTTATGATGTTTTTTATCAAATAAGAGCAGCCTTGGTTGGTAAAATATGGTGAAATGTGTTAGAGCTGAAAGTACTACACTATTATCAGTAGAGAAATGCACAAATATATATTTCACAAATTGATTAGTCATTGACTGTCTGAATGACTTGTCCTTTATCGTTAGGGGTCACTAGTCCTGATCACATGCATTTCTTATAGGTCACTCATATAAGACATTGCCTTCCGTTAAAAAAATAGCTAGCACAATACTAATATTGACACATTTTGAAATGTTAAAATGTTTTATCTTTTTCTATGCCAACTTAAAAATAGGGTACTTATACAACAAAATGCTGAAAAACAGTGAAAAGACCGTCCTACTGCATACATATACAAACACCATCACAAAGACCCCCCCAAAAAATGAGCTGAAACCAAGAACATGGAGCCTTCTGATCGACATTTAACAAATAAACAGACTAATTATCTACCTGTAATTGCTCTAAACCATCACAGCTTGCCAGAAAACTTGTTGACCATCCTGCTCATCCCTAATTAATCACAGCTGAAAGTATGATCAAATTAAAGGGATTGTTCACCCAAAAATGAAAATTGTCGTTCTAAAGTTGTATGACTTTATTAAATAGAACACAAAAGAAGACATTTTCAAGAATGTCTCATTGTCATTTTTGTCATGTCAATGGGGTCTAGTGAGAAATATCTTATTTTGTGTTTAACAGAAAAAAGTCTTAAGGGTTTGGAAAACAAGAGGGTGAATAATTTTTTTTCAATTTTTGGGTTAAATATTCCTTTAAGATGGAAACAAACATGGAGGCACAGACAAAAAGACAATAAAACAGAGAGGATTCCAGACAACTATGTGATGACGACAAAGACAACTGGAGGTAGGAACAAATACCAAAACAGTGAGTAGAAAAAGAGGAAGTACAGTGTTGAGTCAGCAAGTGAAAGAGAGATAACAAGTGATCGAAGTATAGTAAGAAAGAAGAAGAGAAACATAGAAACTTAATGCATTTTCACGCAGATGTGTAATGAGGCTGACCTCACGCCACCCGTCTTTACACACAACCGCTACTGAGAAAGGGACAGAAAACATTCCACGTTTTTTTCCAGTTGTCACATCTGTCAGAAAACCCTACAGGCAGAAGACGACACACAAGTCTCTCTTTCATAAGAGGTCTATTACGAGATCTGTTTTGAAGTTGAGGGTAAAAAAGCTTGACCCAATAAAGAATGATTCTTGTGCACAAGCCAATCCAGAAATGTTCAAGTGAAAGTAAACCGCTGTCTTACCCAATAGGATGATACAGGCGGATCTTGACCAGGTAGAAGGTTCCAATGTTCAATCGGAGAGAAGAGTCCAGATGAAACCACTGGGACGGTGATGGATATATCTCTCCTCCTGCTGTCTGAGGGGACAGCTCGTGATTCCCACTCTGTCTGTCCACGTCTGCGTCTGCCTGGCTCCAACAACCCTCACCATTCCCTGCCACATACAAAAACAAAAGAGGTTTACACTTAGGCAATGAGGTCCGAGTGGCTGTGCTAAATTATATTACCCTATATTGCACTGCTAAACCAGAACTAAAACTGCATTTTTTAAACAGAAATTAGTGTTAACTGACTATCTACAGTATCAATTTGAGAAATATATGAATTAGTTAGATTTACCGTATAATAAAATAAATGTGTTCTGAAATCCTCTTATAATCCCACCATTACTCCTCTTGAATATGTAACCAAGGTAACAGGAGACTAGTTGAGAATGTATTTTAAATAGTTTCAGCCGTATGAACCAGCGAGATGCCTTAGGCTAGGGATTTCCTTTACTACCAATCTATTATCATCCATCGAAAAAAAATAAAAAAGATCAATAATTGATCATTCAGTTAATTAGTCAATAAATCAATCAATAAATTGCTAATGTTACCCTTAAACCTATTTTCATAAAATGTTTTATTTTAAACACGTGTGTGACATATACTACGTACACAACCATAGGGTTCACTTATATCTAATATTCTCATATCTAATGTGACAGTAAATAAATTTATAATGTAACAAAAGATTTCTTTTTCAAAAAAAAAATTCTATTCACAGAAGAATCCTGAAATATTCTGTTTTCAACACTGAAAATAATAAATTATTCTGGAGCAGCAAATCAGCATATTACAATTATTTCTAAAGGATCTTGTGATACTGAAGACTGGAGTAATGATGCTGAAAATTCAGCTTTGACATCACAGAAATAAGTTACATTTTTAAATATAATCAAATAGAAAGTTATTTTAAATTGCAATAATATATGTGACATTATTACTGTTTTTACTGTATTTTTGATCAAATAAAGACAATCTTGGTGAACAAAATCCTACTAACCCCAAAATTCTATATGTATATAATCTTTATTAAATTAACATTTCTCTGATTTCAAGCCAATAATAGTCTTTTAGTTTACATTCCTCTATACAAAAGCTTTTTTTCCCCCTTAAATTGTCCGACCTCTTGTCCAGTTTAATGGTTCGTTCCAGGGCTGAGTGCTATGAGGAAAGGCTGTTTAATCAGAATCACTCTCCTGGTCTCTGAAGCTCCTGGGGGAGACCGCATTCACAAAACAAACATTGGACACTATTTATAGATGCCTGTCGACATGGCAACCACTCTTTGTTTGTTTGAATCAGAAACTATTTCTCCTTTTTTCCCCCTCAAATGTTTCGCTTCTTGCTTCAAAGCAGGCACTGGGACTTGAGACACTCTTGTCTCCATTTGCTCTGGTACCTTCAAAACAAGGGCAGGGTGGAGGTAATGCTCTGGCAGGACGATACGAGTGCTTTTGTGCATTTCTGTACGAGCTACTTGTGCTCTTAAATACTGCTGTGTCAAATCTATTCTGAGTAAACCATAAGTTAATATTGTTTAGATGCCATCACCCATGGCAAGAGAAACTGATTTTAACCATAATGTATAAACCATTCAAGACTCGGAGCGACTTCCCACTCCAATAAAAGCATCACAACTTACATAATACTCACTGTATAAGCTCAAACAGCTTACATATTTCAATAATTTGCAATATGCTCCAATTATATTGTTGTATAAATGGCATAATTAGTAGTTAATTCCCTCACTGGTGTAGTTCATGTTTAGAAGTCTTTATTACAGAATGATTTGAAATTCCTATGGAGAAAATGAATGAGATTTACATGATCTGTACTGGAGCCTTGAGTCCACTGAAAGCAACAGTTTTACTTCTACAACACTGAAGAAGGGCTAAATATTTATGCAAATGTTATGAATCAGACATACACACATGCATACCAACAGCTATATATATATATATATATACTGTATATATATATATATATATATATATAGATAAGACAAATATACTCGCATATAAACCATCATATTTCCTTGTCTTAGTCAGCAGCGCTTAATTTTGCTGACTGTTCAAAAACGCAGGAAAGAATATTAAAGGGATCATATGATGCGATTTCAATTTTTCCTTTCT
>NW_015633191.1:124077-152561 GCF_001515625.1 Sinocyclocheilus rhinocerous
GTTTCAGAAAGGCGGAGCATAGAGGAGAAACAATAATGTGCAGTATGTGGAAAATAATGTGTTTTTTGAGCCTTAAAACGCATAAACACATTTCATTACACCAAATACACAAAATAATGTAGACGCTTAAATAATGTAGACGCATATGCTTAAAACGCATATGATGCTGTTTTTTAGCAGCATCATATGACCCCTTTAACGGCTGACTGATGCCCCCACCCACTGTCCGTCAAACACCTCCCACCTCTTCCTTCATAAAGGTTACACACATTACAGTTCTTACATACATTACATTACAGTATGACTTGATGAAGTTGATGAAGTAAATAGTTAAGATTGACTGTTTAGTCATACTAAAAGTAACAGTTACTCATCTGGGGGCGTATTACAGAAAGTTTCTTATCTTAGGTCTTAACTTAAGATGTGATATGTTAAATTAGGATTTTTCAGAAATTCGTATTACAGAAGCAAATCTTAACTTGATTTGGGATTCTTATCCTATCTTACAAAATTGTATCTTATCTCTAGTTAGGAAACCTTAAATTGTATTATCAAGCTCGACAATCCACTCTCAGGTCTGTTACCAAGCAACCAACACTGCACGAGATGCTGATGAGGTAAACAGAATAACAGCAGCTACTTCACTTTGAAAATCACCTTTTGCAAAAAAACGTAAGGCATTAATCCGTTCTTCATTTTCAATGATTAATAAATGTAATACCATTGTTGGACAGCACAATTGTAAGCGGTTTGTCCGTTATCTTTCAAATAATTTTGAAGTTAGGACAGCTGTGGGGTTGTCCTAAAGTTAAGACAGTTTTTAGGATTTTTTGTCAAGTTAGGAGGTTTCTGTAATGCCTCCTTCCTATCTGTAGTTAAGATAAGATAACACACTTAGGAACCACTGTTCTGTAATAGCTTTTGTCCTAAATGTGGTCCTAACTGAAATTACCATGGTTACCAAACAGATAAGATTTTAAAGTTAGGATCTTTCTGTAATACGCCCCCTGATTTTTCAAAACCTAATCATATCACAGTTAAAATAAGACAGGCTTACTGGAACATGGGTAGTTGGGAAGTGACAAAATATAAAACATTTCATATATATATATATATATATATATGAAATGTTTTATCAGCCGTTATCCTGTGCTCATAGCACGTGCTCTTCAATTGCACGCACAAATGCAGTATGGCTCGCTGTATATAATTCCACATTAAAGTGCAAATGAACCTACGAGCATGCAATGTCGTAGTTATGTTGTCAGTTAAGTCATTAAGTTACCAAAAAGGCGATTAAAGCTGCCTTAAAACTGTGTATGTATGTATTTGTTATATATGAGTTACATTCAAGGACATGTCTCTGAAATGCAGTGGTTTTCAAAACTGTCCTGGTCTGGAGCACCCCAGCACTGTCTCCTTCATCTAACACACCCGATTCAACTCGTCAGCTCATTAGTAGAGACTTTAAGACCTGAAGTGGGTCAGATCTGTTAATCAAAGAACAAAAGAAAAAAAAAAAAGGAAATCAATAACTTTTGTAGCTTTAAGCTTTCATCTATATTTAATTTCGAATTTAGTGTTTGATAACTTTATTCAATTTCTGTATGTTTCCTACTTGCTGAAGGACACAGGTAAATATGGCCATTTATTATAATGGGTTTATGTGAAGATCGTTTTAAGTTCACTTAAATTAGAAGTTGCTATTTTTTTAAGTTTAATAAATGTTAAAATTGATAGCTCTTAATTATACTGTAATGTTATGGCTAGTTAACGGTTAAATATTAGGAAAAAAAAATTCATAGAGACATGAGTATTGGTATCAGTGATACTCGCCTTCAGTCATAAAAAAGATGCCATTAAACAAATATTAAAAATATACTGTCTTTATGTTAATTCTTTGTTAATTTGTAGATTGAATGTGAAATTATTGCAATATAAAAGTATATTTAAAAACTTGTTTAAAACATTGTTAGGTGGGATTAATCGCGATTGTGGGGTTAATTTCAGAAAAAAAATTGATTAATTAGTACATTTTTTGAACAGATTGACAGCACTAATATATGTGTGTGTGTATATACTGCTCTTCAGGCAGTTCCTTTGACCTCATGATTCTCATTTGCTCTGACATGCACTGTGAGCTGTAAGGTCTTATATAGACAGGTGTGTGGCTTTCCTAATCAAGTCCAATCAGTATAATCAAACACAGCTGGACTCAAATGAAGGTGTAGAACCATCTCAAGGATGATCAGAAGAAATGGACAGCACCTGAGTTAAATATATGAGTGTCACAGCAAAGGGTCTGAATACTTAGGACCATGTGATATTTCAGTTTTTCTTTTTTAATAAATCTGCAAAAATGTCAACAATTCTGTGTTTTTCTGTCAATATGGGGTGCTGTGTGTACATTAATGAGGAAAAAAAATTAACTTAAATGATTTTAGCAAATGGCTGCAATATAACAAAGAGTGAAAAATTTAAGGGGGTCTGAATACTTTCCGTACCCACTGTATATATATATATATATATATATATATATACATACATCAACATTAACATTAACCTAGAAAAATGCTATCTAGGTTATATAAATGCTAACGTTAACCTAATAAATGCAGTCAAAATTTAATAACACTGAATGCTGCCACTAGTGTTAGCTTCCACTAACTGATGAATGTTGAAGTTCAGGTAACAAGCCAAACTATATTTAAAAGTATAGTTAAAATGAGGCCATTATTTTTATGTCAGTTATTTCTTACTACGAACAACTGATGAACACAGTTTAGAAAGGGCACGAGCATTCTGACATTGTAACTTTATCTCTACCCGTTGGTAGCAGTTTGAGTCATTTTACATTTCAAACAGCACTTTTGCCTCTTTAGTGTCAAGGTACCACTAAAAAGAGTATCTTCTCGTCCTGCTTTCATAAAGAGCACTCTCTGTTTCTGTTTCCCATAATTCAGCAGCTGAGAAGGGCTGCAGGCTGCTGTTTCTCTCTCATCTTCTGATGAATTACAGAAGTGTAATGGTAAAATGGCAGCTGACCACAAACAGTCAAATCTACACCACTTGTATTTGTTCCTTTACGAAACAAGTCAAGGATATTATTAACATGCTAACAATGCTAAGTGACACGCCTATATAGCATAGATTATGCATTTTTGTTGGACACAAACCAAACCAAAACACAGTCTGCTCAACGTGGAGTCTTAGTGTCTGTCTTAGTCTTATTTTTTTCAGAAACCATGTCCTCTGAAGTAAGATAATATAATAATAACACAAAAAAGACGGGAGCTTTAATCTCCTACTAACAAAATGACCTTCACCACTTGTATTTGTGCAGCTACGGTGTGTGTGTGTACTGGTATATATGGTTTATGAGGACACAAATGTGTATAATGACATGGGTACTAGGGGTGGGACAATATATCGATATGGCGATATATCATTGTCCTTCTCCATGCAATACGAGAATCGATATCTGGTGCCAAATATCGATATTTTATTACAATACAATACTACAATTTACTACAATATATTACTACAATAAGGCGCTCTATATAGATTTCCCTGCTCCCAGCATCTAAAAAATCGCGGCTGTGCCATTTCCACCTTCTTTCCAAAGCAACCATGAACCGTGTTCTCTATGAAGATGGGGAAGCACGAGGAACCGAAGGATAAACAGATTTCCAGCCACTGTATTAGCTCTACTGCTATATACATATGCTTATGGAAATGAGAACTAAAAAACTGCCCCGGAACAGCTATCGGCGTGGATCACGTTATTATTGCAGAGCGCATATTCAGTCCATGAGTAGCCATAGTCCATATGAGTAATGCTTGGTTCACACTACACACGATTTTAGCCCAATTTTGCCACGATTTGCTTGAAGTAGGGTGTCGTGGGGATTCGTAAACGGCAAATGATGTTTTATTAACAAAGTTCGGGAGGAGCACGTTCAGATAATTAACCCGGCCAATTCATCATCAGCAATTACACCATCTATCCTATCAGCTCGAGAGAGAACTTCTATAAATAGCCCAAGCCATTTTACCTTCATTCTCTCTACAGTATTCCAGCAATCCCTCCACCACCCCGACTCCTCACCATCGGCCCGTTCCTACCCCAGCACGGGGGGGAGCACTCGGTTGGGTGAGTGCTCTGGGTCCGGGCTAAATGCCGAGCTCGGACCCCTCTCCCTGGACAGGGGGAGTACCCTGGGTTCGGGAGGAATTACCGAGCTCGGAACCCTCTCCCCGGACAGCACGCCAAATACGCATAACCTTTACTCTGTTTATTATATGTAAGTATCAACTCGTGAATGGGCGTCGGGACGCAAGATTCTATCGTTTCAGCTCGTGCAGTGTGTCATAGTGGATGACAACCGATTCCGCGTCTGCGATGCTTCACGACATCACGACAGAAAGACTAGCATGTTTAATTTTTTTTCCGTCGTCCACAACGAGTTCTGTCACATTGGTGACGTTGACCAATAGCAGCACAGAAGCTCTTTCATACAGTTTTCAAACATGGCGAAAAAAAAGAGAGATGATGGTGCTGCTAGGTGGAATTATGAGATGGAGGAAAGGTTCGTGGAGCTGTGGGAACAGTACTCCTGCCTGTATGATGTGTCATCGAGGGACTACCATGACAGAACAAAGAAAGAAAAATGCTGGCAAACGATAGCTGAAGCGCTTCAGCAATGTTTACACTCTTGTTTTCGGAAGTCAGTCGCTAGTTCCGCCTTCTCGATGACATCACGCACATCGTTAAAGACGGCAGGCGATGAATGGTCGGGAAACAATGTGTAGTCTGACATGTTTCTTGTCCACGACACAACAAGATTTTAGGAGTCAAAATCGTGTAATCTGACATACTATCGTGACCGACAAAAATATTGTGTAGTCTGAACCCAGCATAAGAGAGAGCGCCACCGGCGCGTCCAGTTTTATGTCAACAAAACTGGATGCTCTCCCTCTCTCTCAGATATTACAAGTGCGCGTTATGCAGTGGGCACCGACCAGCAGAAACATAAATCTGCACCTATGGCATGGACAACGAAACAAAACCTCACCAGAGCCGTAATGCGGCGCAGAAGTGTGCAGTGTGTGTGCTTGCCGCGCGTCTACATTTGAAATAACAAACTTGAGCGTGCAAAAGACGCAATGTGAATGGCTTTTTTCCCCTGCATGTCATATGTGCCGGGCTCTGATGAGAGGAGAGGAAAGGTTGAGAAAGCACTCCAGGTAAATTTTGAAATGTACCAGGTTTATATATAGACTATATATATATATATATAGTTGATAACCAGTTAAATGTGTTGGTTTACACACAAAGAACAGTGTAAGCTTTTAATAAGTCCAAGAATAAAATGATACATTTCCTTAGCATGTTAAATTTGATTTACAGAATTTTTGTGCTGTTTTCTAACCGTTTGGACTTGAATAGAGAAAACTTGCACTTAACCTTTTCACAGGCATTTTGTTTTCATAGTTAGACGAATATCGTGATGTATCATTATAGAATTGTCTAGCAATATATTGATTATCGCAGAATCGCTGTATCGTGATATTATCGTATTGTGAGCCATGTATCGTGATTCATATCATATCGTGAGGTACCCTGCGATTCCCACCCCTAATGGGTACTACACTTCCTGTGTCCCCGTAAAACAAAAGGCTTAAAAAACATACAAAACAGTGTTTTATGAAATTCAAAAATTGCCAGTAGTTTTCTGTAAGGGGTAGGTTTAGGTGTAGGGTTTGTGTAGGGCGATAGAATATACAGGTTGTGCAGTATAAAAACCATTACACCTATGGAGAGTCCCCGTAAACCACAAATGCAAGTGTGTGTGTGTGTGTGTGTGTTCCTGAGGGCTTTAAGTCTTTAAGAAATTCTTAATGTCAAGTTCATCTGCCTATTCACATTAGCAGCTGTTTGTATTACTAAAGAAAAGGTTAAAAATGTCTTAACCTCAACTTTCTCTCTCTCTCTCACACTCACACTCACACACACACACACATACACACACATTCTCTTTCTCTCTCTCTCTCTCTCTCTCTCTCTCTCTCTCACTATATTTGTTTCACTATATTACTGAGTACATTTTTTAATAGTGAGAACATTTAGGCCCTTACTATTTAAAAATTAAGGAAGTATAGTTACACACGTTTACTAGGCTACTATAACCTAACACTAACCCTAACAGAAAACTTTCTGCAATTTTACAATAAAAAAAAAAAACGTTATTTTTATAACGTTTACAAATGAGAATGTCCCAAAATTTGTCAGATTTAACTCAGCTATGGGTAAAAATGTCCCCAAAATATGGTTAAGTAGGTACACACACAATGACAAACACACAGTGTGTACTTTACTCTCTCTAAACTCACTCTATCAGTCTTGATTTCTTCTGGATCTATCTATTATTCTTCCACCATCTCCAACGATGTTTTAACTCCCTCATGTACAGTATTTAACTTAGGCTAAGTGTGTTTAACTGTCTGGTTTTATTTTGTCCTGAAAAGTAAAAAAAAAAAAAAAGAAGAAGAAGAAGAAAGTCTTAAAGTAAGATGAAAAAGTCAAAACAATAAAACAATTGTTTATAGTTCATTAATATTACCATAAACTGCACTGATCCAACAAAATGCCAGACTGATTATGTAAACTATTTTGTGAATACACAACAGCATAAGCATGCAATAGTATTGTATTAGTTGGAACTGCAACTAACAGCTATTTAAATTTATTTTCAGTATTTTGTTTTAAAGAGAGTTATTATACATCCTGCTTTATGTTGTAAAGTAGCGTAACTGGCAGATGTTTGATTGAACACAGCCTTCAATGTCAATAACGCAAGATACAGGAAGCGTTTTCTCCTTTACTTAAATTCGAATTATTATTTTGCAATCATAAATATTATACACAATTATATGGTTAGATCATCTGTATTATTTGCATTTAACATTTTGGCACACCCTATCAGAACAGAACCTTCTGTGATGTCATTGCCCATTCGCATGAACTTTATCTAGGTCATGGCAAGTGTTCGTCGGAAATCACCAACTCTCATTGAAAATAAAAGACCTCAGGTTGTTCTGTCGCTACAATTTGCTGTCAGTGTGAACGGCCCTTTAGAAGCTACTGAATGAAGCTCCTGGTGCACATACGCTATAGGCTCAGCAGTGGTTACATAACCACAAACACACACCCCTATCGGTCAGCTCAAAGTTGTCCTGCTCATCGCAGATGGCTGACCTCTAACCTGTCAGAGCGCAGCAGCCAGTCACGCAGCACACTGCTGACACAGATAATGAAAACACACACAAACACTCCACCCAGAACAAGCTTCATGACAATGATTTACTGGTGAACTCTCAATGGACTCTTGCTTCACAGTAATATAACACTATGGCTGTAAGGGAGTACCTACAACCTAATCCTTAAAGGGACAGGTAACACAAAAATAAGGTTCTGTCATTATTAACTCACCATCATGTCACCTGTATGACTTTCTTTCTCCAGTGGAAGACAAAATAAGATATTTCGAAAACTATGCGGGCTGCTCTATGCCATAAAATTACAACTAGAGTGTAAATTAGATTTATGTGTGAACTATGCCTTTAAGTCCAGACATGATCATAAGATTGAGACAGCCTCTAGTCACTTTATGACATGAACACCGATAATTTGGCAGTGTTTAGTATTTGCTGTTCTGAACTTACGTAATGTGTCTATGAATGATTTCAGTCATGCAGGGTATCTGTAAATATCAGGTACAGTTTCATTCAAGAGAACCTGGACTTGGTTATTCGTTTGTTGAAGATGTTTTTCTGCTCATCTCTAATTGAGGTGAATCTCTAGGTTTTTAAACAACTTCACATAATTTGATGAGAACTATAGGTTACAGAGGCATTGGTGATGAGGTCAAGACTGCAGGGTCAAATGCATTATGGGAAAAAGATAATTTTTTTTTTACCATGAATAATTGATTATGATATGATATGATATGATATGATATGATATGATATGGCACTTTATTGTCAGACGAGTCTGAAATTTTTCTTGCATGACAATATCTATGTTTACAACAATCAACATCCTTTAAACAACAACATGCACTTCATCCACACAAGAACAAAACAAATTATACATTACACTCCCTTAAACATTACATTATACCTTACCCTCCTACTACACTAATACAATTATAATAAACACTTTTTTCTTGTTTATTTTTTTAATATAGAAAGGATTGATAACTGTTTTGTGCTTTTAAAAAGAAATGGATTCTTTAATTTCAAAAGCACAAAACAGTTATCAATCCTTTCTATCCGGGTGTGTGTTCACGGTGTGTGTGTGTTCACTGCTGTGTGTGTGCACTTAGGATGGGTTAAATGCAGAGCACTAATTCCTAGTATGGGTAACCATACTTGGCCACATGTCACGTATTTTTTTATTTATTTATTTATTTATTTTTATAAAAGATTAAAATGCTGTCCATTTTAAATGTCAGAGATTTAGAGTGTAATAAATGTTAAATTAAGCACAGAACTTGTATGCACTGTTAAAGTTTGCCACATATATGACAAAACCACAGGCTAATTCTCAAAACTCCATGAATCATTATTCAGTAAATAATAACCATTTTGCACACATTTTCTGGGACGAATAAATAATTGATATTTGGGTTAAAGAAAAGGAAGCATGTGGATTTTCATTCACCACAGACATACATTACATACTAAATATACAGTACATATAAACCAACATTATTTTTGTACTATTTATATGCTATTATAGGATTTCTTGATATTTTGAATTTGTTTTTTATTTTTATATTTTAAGTTTTTATTTTAAAATTTAATTTAATTTAATTTAAGTAAACTTTGTTAGGTGCTTTTGGCATTTTAATAGTTTTTGTTTTTTAATATTTCTATGTAGGTTGAATCTATTTTTATTTCTGTTGTAGTAATTTTATTTAATCACCTTAAAGGGTTAGTTCACCCAAAAATTAAAATTAGGCTGTGCTTTACTCACCCCAGAGCCATCGTAGGTGTATATGACTTTCTTCTTTCATCGGCTTTGCGCATGCAGAAGTGAAGTCAGAAGTGACGCACGCGGAAAAGCAGCGGAGAGATCAAAACAAAACAACAGTCACTAATTAGAAGTACAAAACGAGGATTTGTAAAGAAGAATGTTGGAGGATTTCGATATAAGCCAAGAGGAGACTGGTTTTCCTTTGCTAAAAGTAAGAAAACTTTGCTTCCTTTGATCCTGTTAACAAACGTTGGTTTTCACGAGACTCACCGGCGCATGCGCAATGCTGAACTCATACCTCATCCGCCCGGAGCTGCTTCTGTGTACAACTGTTGGCGCAAGCTACATTAAAGTGATTATTACGTTTTGAATATGGATATTTTTCTTACAAAAACGCATCGATTTCGCTACAGGAGGCCTAGGAGTAAAACATTTTCATTTCAGTTCATTTTTGGGTGAACTAACCCTTTAAACTTATTTTATTTCACTTAGTTGCAAACCAAAGCTAGTATAGTTTTAGATAACAGTAACACTGATATAAGCAAGTGAGTATTTATAAAATTAACGAGAGAAAAACTTTCTCTTTGCAAACACACCAAGTCCTGTGCTTTAGTAAATGCTCAGAAGCTGCTGAGTGGTCTCACCCTTTGCGGTGTAGATGGGGTGTTTAAATACAGCCGTTGCTTATTAAATCAATTAGTATTGCAATTAAAATTGTCGCTGTTGTGGAGAAAAAAATCCTTCACAAGCACACAAAAAAAATAATAATTGCACATGACTGTGCTAACATCAGCCTCTCCCACATACACACACGACAATAGGCTCACACACACCAGCGGTCGGCCCTTTCCCAGACACCAGACCTCTGTGTCTGTAATTCACTTGCTATGTTGCTGCTGGTTTGTTTCACAACACTGTCACATCCAATGAGATTCTCTCCCTGTCCTGGCTTCATGCCACTCAGTGAGAACAGCACACAGTAGAGACCCTCTCGCTGTCGCTCAGATTGCACCCTCCCCTCCATCAGCATTACATATCAGTGCCTGGCTACCGTCAGCCCACGCTGGCCCAGTCACGCACACTGAGCTCTTTACTACAGGGTAATTCCATGGGCAAATCCACAGAGGGCATAATGCAGGGATTAGAGCTGCAAGGCATTACAATCCGAAATATATAGCACACTTCAAACGCATCTCTATTCACCTGCCTGTACACTCACTCTCTCTCTCTCTCTCTCTCTCTCTCTCTCTCTCTCTCTCCCTTGTCTTTCTCAGTGTCAATAATTACACATCCTGCCCTGACAAAAACATACTGGTGATATCAGATGTAAAATATGATATGACCAATAAGTTATGACAGCGTGTGTTTTTACATTACTTTAACTCATCAAAATAAGTTAAGCAATTTTCAACTTTATTTTATAAGTTGTACAAGGTTCAACTCATTTTTAAGACAGTTAAATGTAATTTAAGTTGAAATGACAAACAGCTAAATTGACTGTACTTAGAAATTTAAGGCAGCAACTTATTTTTTACAGTGTGGTAATATTGTGATATATTCCACGACACTGAATGATTGCAATATTCATAAATTATAGTATTTTCATGGTTCTCAAAGGTATCTCAAATAATATCATGACCTTAACATAGTACCATCATGTCCAGTAAATCAAAATGGTTGAAATATGACCATGGTAGTGTAATTGTTCAAAACAAGTCATGTCAAAATAAACAAGGTACTGTAAATGTCAAAAAAAAAAAAAAAAGTATTACCATGATACAGATCCAAAAATCATAGTATTTATTCACAGTATTATCATGGTACGTCAAATAAACCATGGTAACTAATACCATGATAAAATACTTGTGGTACCATGTCAAAAAAAACAAGTTAGTACCATTGTACACATAGGAAAAAAACATGTTTTTTCCTAATATCATGGCGCATATCTAAAAAACACAAGGTAAAACCACAGTACATAAGTGACAAGGTAATACCATGGCACATGTAAAAAAAAAAATTTAAAAAAAATAGTAATAACATGGTGCATGTTTAAAAACAAGGTAATAAAATGCAACATGTAAAAAAAAACAAGTTAATAATATGGTGCATATCTAAAAAGCAAGGTAATACCATGATGCATGTATAAAAAAACTAATACCATGTACACTTCTAAAATACAATGGTAATGGTTTAAAAAAATATCTAACAATACCATGGTGCATGGCTAAAAAAATGTTGTCTACAAAAAACTAGGCAATACCATGGTACCGTACACATCAAATACAATTACTTTTATTTTTAGTATTTTAATTTTAATAGATTTTAATAAATTTATAATATGGGCCATTTACGGGTTATCAGACATAACATGAAAACAATTAAATCTTTGCATTTTAATAGTACAGAAAACGGCCAAAAAATATAAGGAAATATAATGGAACAGTACGTCCAAAAAACCCACTGTGAAAGCTGTCCCTCCCATCCTCTTTCGCAGAACATAAAGGATGAACACAAGCATGTGCTTTACGAAAGTTGAGGCCTCCTCTCAGAGATCTGTGAAAGCAGCACAAACTGAGTTGGAGTGTGAATGAAACACCACAAGCCCAGCGATCCAGCGCCGACAATCAATCACGCGGCACCCCCACCGTGCGTGTGTGTGTGTGCACATGTGCGAGGCAAGGCAGACAGTCAGCGGGGACCTGCCGATTCAATCCAAACCACCACGAGATTTCACCACTCTGACAGCAAAACCTTTTAGCCTTCCCATTCACCCCTACAAACGGTTTGTTAACATTACAGCCTCGGAACGACCGGATAAAAGGTCACGCAACCTTTCGGAAAACCTTTTTCTGTCACTTTTAATGAAGACTCTTACATAACAGCGCCACGGTAGTTCTGAAACTGCAGGAAACAAACGCTGAAATACTGAACCGACCCGCGAAGTAATCTCATTGGCAGTGGGACGTACAACACATGATACGACTCATTCTGCAGACAAAACCTGTTCTACAAAGCGGAGCTATTTTTCAAAGAGCTACCCAGTGACCTGAGCATGCACGTCATGTGACCCACCTTGTGATTTTTATCAGGAAGGGTATTTGAGACCTGCACGCCTGGGGTGAAAATGCTTTTTCAGTCTGTTTGTTGTTAAATTGATTTTTATATTGTCGATATGGCTGCCGTCCTGTAAAACTAGACACAAAAAGTGTGTGTATGTGTTCAGCAGACATGTCAGGGGCCCTCATTTCTCATCTCTGCGGGTCTCTGTTTGCAATGACCCTGCTTATGTAAAGAAGGATGCAGAGACACATAAACACACACTTACACTAGAGAGCTTCTTTCTGCTGTTACTTAACGCACACTGGGTCTAAGGATATCTGCTGAGATGTGAAGCCTTCTGGTGCCCGGCCAGCCTGAAAACTTTCCCAAATCCCAGGGGGGGAAGCGCAGGCCCTCTGTGATCAACAACAGCCACTGTTGAAAGCCCAGAGAGCTGCATTTATGTGTGTGTCTTTGGAAAGCAATGACATCCTGAAGAAAGAACAGAGATGTGTACTGTAGCTTAATATAATAATATTAGTGGTTGGTGGTTATTTATTAATAATATTCCCATCCAAGGAATGTTGAAAATTTGCATAAAAATATGTGGGGAAAACTTATAAAAGTTGATAAAACTGCCTCCAGCTTTTCTAGGAATTACATGCAACAAAATAATGCATGGATGAAATCACAATAACCACAACATTCCAAAAAATCATTAAACACATCAATGAATGAATGAATGAACACTGCCATTCAAAGGTTTGGGGTCAGTATGATTTTTTTAATGTTTTTAAAAGATGTCCCTTATGCTGCATTTATTTGATCAAAACTTCAATAAAAAACAATAATATTGTGAAATATTATTACAATTTAAAATAACAGATTTCTGTTTTAATATATGTTAAAATGTAATGTAATCCTGAATTTTAAGCAGTCATTACTCCAGTCTTCAGTGTCATGTGATCCTTCAGAAATTATTTTAATATGCTGATTTGCTGCTCAAGAAACACATCAGTGTTAAAAATAGTTGTGCTGATTAACATTTTTTTTTTTTTCAGGATTCTTTAATAAAAAGAGAATAGAATAATAAAATAGAATAAAATTGAGTTTTAAAATTGAACATTAGAATTGCCTTTACTGTCACCTTTGATCAATTTAATGCATCCTTGAAGAAAAGAAAAATACTGACCTTTAATGAAGAATAAATTAACATGAAGAATAGATTCACAATTCTGGCATTTTATTGGGAGAAAAATAATTATTAAAAATATTTGCTGTAAATAATCTCAAATATAGTTTCATGACCCTTAAAATATATATGGCTAAATTGTTTTCTCAATTCAATCACCATGGACTGATTTGGCAAAAAGTTAATTTTGGACCCTGTATGTAACTCATCTGAACTTCAACCTCCTGAGAGCTGCCATAAATCAAGGCTGGTAAACCCCAGCTGGAGTTTCACCAATGACCCCACTAGTTTCCACACACCATATCAGTTGCAGCTCATAACGCTCAGTTTCCAGCCCACACAACACGTTTACAGATTCAAATACAAGAGCACAAGAGGCCCGAAATAGCTCTTCCCTGCGTACGCTTACCCTCTATAAACCGCAGTGTACACACCCATTTCACACACAACGTAAAATAAAAGCGTGAAAGGCATCTTACCCACACATGCACATAAAAACACAAGGTGACACACGCCCACACAAACATACATCTCCTTGACAGTCCATTCTGAAGATGAAAGACTGAAAGTGGGGCAGATGATGACAAGAAAAAAATGAAAACGACTGCAGTGGTAGAAATGAAAAGAAACTCCCTCCACCCCCCACTCTCATACGCATAAATACACCAACACAGCTCCGCTTCATTATACCGTCCCATTCAAATCCGCATCACTTGGGGGAACGGCCCAGTCAGCCCTGCAGAACCACAGAGAAGCACCGGGATAATTGATAATTAATTGAGAGAAAGATCTGGGGTCTTTTAATTAACTATAAGAGAAACGCTGCACAATTTTAAGTAACGCAGCACTGGTTACCGAAAAGCCCTTAAGAGGAATTCCCAGATTAGACTGCAGTGCTTCATGTCTTTTCAACTGACCCATTTAATGGAAAAACTTCTTATCATCTGACCCCTAGTGATTAGTTAACATGATTAAACTGCTGTGAGAAAACTGAATAAACCAAGCAAGAGTGGAAAGCTGTCATATCTTGAAACACGGCAATTAGTTAACTCTTTGGTTATACGATACAAATGATATTTTTTTAGTTTGCATGTGACAAATACAGAACTTATTTTAATTATTGAGTTTTTCAGCTTTTTAACACAATAATATCACAAATTAGAAAATGAAATACAAATGGCATGTATTATGAATATGAATGATGAAGATGATGATGATGATGATGATGATGTATTTCATCTTTGACACAATAATAACAAAAATATTAAAACAAAACAAAAAAACATGGCTTACTTGTATTAATAATAATAATAATTTACAATATACAACAATAAAAAGATATTTTTATTCATATTTATAATTTTAAAACCATTATTTTTATGCAAAGTTGTTTTGCTATCTAAATTACAATGAATATTAATTATTGTATTTTTTAGCATTGATATATAATAACAAAATTATTAGAAAACAAAATGTAAAAAACATGACACGTATTATGAATAATAATAATTTCTTTATTATTTATCCCATTAAATTTATGCAAAGTTACTTTACTTCCTAAACTACATCAATCAAAAGATAATTTACATTATTATTATTAATTTTGTTGCGTATTTTATTATATTTATGCAAAACTGTTTTTCAAAACTTACGTTTAAATTGCTCATCTGAGAATGAATGGTTATGAAAAGTAAACAGGAACAATTATGCAAATATGTTACTTTAAGTATGTTACTTTTTCTTGTTTATAATTTAATGGACAGTGCTGTCATTGTCTTGATGCTATTCTTTAGATATCTATAGATAACAATATAACTACTGTATAACTTTAGGTAGCTATCCTCGATAACCAAATCAATCTCTAATTGCCCAATTCACAGTTTAAAGCGTCTGTGACTTGGCACACGAAATGTGGCTCCTCTAAAAAATAGTGATGCTGAATGACTATATGATCTTTTACCACACCAAACAACAACAAAATCCTCTTTCCAAAAAATTAATACAGAATGCTTACTGAAAGGTCTGAATTATCCTGAGATTTGGGAAATTGGAGTAACCATGGGAAGTTGGTGTAACAATGTGTAATTCCTTTACAATGTATTACAAATCTGCCCTCAGGTTTAAGAGATTAAACATCAGCACCGACAACAACAAGTCCACCGCTTTCTAAGCTAGAACAGGCAGGATTGAGAAATACTACTATTGATGGAACAATCACGCGCTACTCTTGGCAAACAGACTGTGAGAATTCAATGAAACCCGCTAATATAACAACTTCTGAGCAGATAGAGCGAGGGCTACGGCACATCATCTGCCAAAGTTTTTCACAGAGAAAACTATTTGGAAACAGTTGCGTTCCCTTGTCTTTGGACTTGAAAGTTTGAAGGATCTGCGGCGAATGGGAAAGAATGGCTTTGTGCTCAAAGTAGACTATCCTTTAAATTGCGAGTCTACCATATAATGTTTCTCTAAGGGTGGGTTCCTGTCACAGAAGCTCAAAAAGTACTGCCTCCTCTCTGAAGTTGCTCAAAGCCCAAAAAATACAGTGCTATTCTGTGTTCCACAGCACACCCCATATTTTACCCCCTGCACTGTCTCTCTGTCAGTGGCTGAGAGGAAACGCCAGAGCTCGGTTTGTGCTTCAACATTGAGGTAACTAGTATGAATAGGTTGCTGAGTGAACAGGCCACATGAATCAAATCATTTCCCAACAGGAAAAAAGAAGCAGCCCTCCCTCAGCCCCTTTCTGGTATGTCTTTCCTGATGTACTGCAATCTCCAGAACAACACAAGCACGCTCAGCAAGAGGACCATCCTCGCAGTAATGACCCCGGCCCAGTCAATTCAAGTTCATGGACACTCAAGGTTACAACTCTTCAGCCAGTGTCAACTAGAAATTCTCTGACAGCTGGTTATGCATCAAGTACTGACATTTACTAGAATCACAATCGCATTGAATGTGGGTAGGTGTCAGACTGGCTTGGTGTAGAAACATGTACCGTGACATGCATGGCTGGTGCTACATTCAGTCATACCGGAATATCTTCATGCATTTATGTAGTGTTTCTTCTAAAGGTCGTACTGAAAGCTTGGTACGGCCATGTAAAGTAACATTAGCCTAAGTAGGTGAATCCAGGGTTAGCATGATTTTGCCAAGTAGGACAAGCTCTTGGATCAACATAATTTCTTAGTCCTGGAATATATAAACATATGCCTCTCTTACCCTAAAACAAACCCTTAACATTATCTACCCCTAAAATCACAGTTGATAACAATGTGGTGGAAGACCCAAGCCCACACTAACCATTTAATCTGATTGGTTGGTAGGAACACTGACCCAGGACCAACAGATCCACGAACACGTCCTACTCGCGAAATCATGGCCACTGTGGATCCAGACCAATCTCATCTTCAAAACATCTTCCTTTTTCAATTTCATCCATCCATTAAAATTTCAAGCAAGCAAAACTTTCAAGAATCAAACGTCAGTATATGCTTGACGCACAAGAACCCACCATATTGGTTCTTGCATGTCAAGGAAGCACAACTTAGCTTCTGTTTACCATATTAGATGTGCTCCATGTATGTGCATCAATCAATGTTTATATGTGACCCTGGACCACAAAACCAGTCATAAGGGTCAATTTTTCGAAATTGAGATTTATGGTTTGTTAGCATAGGACAATATTTGGCCGAGATACAACTATTTGAAAATCTGGAATCTGAGGGTGCAAAAAAATCAAAATATTGAGAAAATCACCTTTAAAGTTGTCCAAATGAAGTTCTTAGCAATGCATATTACTAATCAAACATTTAGTTTTAATATATTTACAGTAGGACATTTACAAAATATATTCATGGAACATGATCTTTACTTAATATCCTAATGATTTTTGGCATAAAAGAAAAATCAATAATTTTGACCCATACAATGTATTTTTGGCTATTGCTACAAATATACCCCAGCGACTTAAGACTGCTTTTGTGCTCCAGGGTCACATATGTGAATAAAAGCTTCAATTAAATCTGTTCATTATATAAAGCAATCACATCTCTTCTGAAAACGAGAAATGTTGCTTTGGGAACTAGCTGAAATAAAAAAAAGTTTTATTTACATTTCATTTTATTCCAGTTAACGTTTACTTTAAGGAATTATTTTTTTTATGGGTTTAGTTTTAATTGAGTATAATAACCTTGATACTGCTTTCATGCAGGCTTTCTATAGATATATACTATAGCATAATGAACGTGCCCCACTCACCACTGAAAGAGAGAGATTTATTAAGTCAACTAGGAAATGCTTTCTGTTAGTAGATGTTTTTTTTCATGAGATGGATATCTGGCTGCATTCAGACTGCTGAAGAAGAGAGCTCCCCCTGTTCCCCTCCCTCGCGCCTGCTCTCCTTCTCATCTCCAACTGTGAAGGGTAAATAAATAGCAATTCCGGACGTGACATGAAATGTTTAACAGAGCCCAGGCTGTATTTTGCATATCCCACCTCCTTCTCTGGAAAACAGCCCTTCAGACACAAACCAAAAGCCCTCAGTACCGATCAATCGTTCTTTTTTTATTGCCGATATGATGCATTTTGTCTCACGTATGGGAAAGTTCTCTTTTCAGTGCCGGCTGTATTTACAATGCTCAATATGGATTTCCATGATGCCCTCAAAATGCATGCTGGGGACAAGCAGACCTCTTTGATTCTGCATTAAGAAACAAGTGTGGATCTGCAGATGTCACAGACAGCTGACATTTCAGGAACAAGACTCATCAGACAGCCGAACATCCTCATGCCGTGTACTACACGACCCCCTTCTCCATATGGTTTCTGAGATGGCGGTTTCAGTTGGGTAACCATTGGGAGAAGAGTAAAGTAAACAAACAGATATTTGGACTTCATGTGCAGTAGCTTATGGTAAATATTCTCAGTCACTGCTGACACCTGGGATACCGTTTTGCACGGTGGCCTTCAGTTAACCTCATTCATCTGTGTCAGGCCTCATCAGTCCACTGCCTGCTGCTCATTCAACCTGCAAACCTCCTCATCCCAAAGCTGCTTCACCACGCTGACAGCTGCTGACTCTGTGCAAGAGATGGCCTATTTAGCAAGAACCTTCAGAATTATCATTGACAGGCTTTTTAGCTTTACTTAATATCCTAATGATTTTTGGCATAAAAGAAAAATCAATCATTTTGACCCATACAATGTATTTTTGGCTATTGCTACAAATATACCCCAGCGACTTAAGACTGCTTTTGTGCTCCAGGGTCACATATGTGAATAAAAGCTTCAATTAAATCTGTTCATTATATAAAGCAATCACATCTCTTCTGAAAACGAGAAATGTTGCTTTGGGAACTAGCTGAAATAAAAAAAAGTTTTATTTACATTTCATTTTATTCCAGTTAACGTTTACTTTAAGGAATTATTTTTTTTATGGGTTTAGTTTTAATTGAGTATAATAACCTTGATACTGCTTTCATGCAGGCTTTCTATAGATATATACTATAGCATAATGAACGTGCCCCACTCACCACTGAAAGAGAGAGATTTATTAAGTCAACTAGGAAATGCTTTCTGTTAGTAGATGTTTTTTTTCATGAGATGGATATCTGGCTGCATTCAGACTGCTGAAGAAGAGAGCTCCCCCTGTTCCCCTCCCTCGCGCCTGCTCTCCTTCTCATCTCCAACTGTGAAGGGTAAATAAATAGCAATTCCGGACGTGACATGAAATGTTTAACAGAGCCCAGGCTGTATTTTGCATATCCCACCTCCTTCTCTGGAAAACAGCCCTTCAGACACAAACCAAAAGCCCTCAGTACCGATCAATCGTTCTTTTTTTATTGCCGATATGATGCATTTTGTCTCACGTATGGGAAAGTTCTCTTTTCAGTGCCGGCTGTATTTACAATGCTCAATATGGATTTCCATGATGCCCTCAAAATGCATGCTGGGGACAAGCAGACCTCTTTGATTCTGCATTAAGAAACAAGTGTGGATCTGCAGATGTCACAGACAGCTGACATTTCAGGAACAAGACTCATCAGACAGCCGAACATCCTCATGCCGTGTACTACACGACCCCCTTCTCCATATGGTTTCTGAGATGGCGGTTTCAGTTGGGTAACCATTGGGAGAAGAGTAAAGTAAACAAACAGATATTTGGACTTCATGTGCAGTAGCTTATGGTAAATATTCTCAGTCACTGCTGACACCTGGGATACCGTTTTGCACGGTGGCCTTCAGTTAACCTCATTCATCTGTGTCAGGCCTCATCAGTCCACTGCCTGCTGCTCATTCAACCTGCAAACCTCCTCATCCCAAAGCTGCTTCACCACGCTGACAGCTGCTGACTCTGTGCAAGAGATGGCCTATTTAGCAAGAACCTTCAGAATTATCATTGACAGGCTTTTTAGCTAAAATATGAAATGCGAGCTACTGGATTTTTACATTTGACAAAAGTTGCCGCCACAATGCTAAGGTGCAATTCAGATTGCTAGCTGGTTGGTTGCTTACTGCCAAGAAAGAACACCCTCAAGTTACTATGATATTTTGGTCTCTAAGATATGGCTTGTGTCCATCCTTAAAGTGATTATTTTACGCATGTACAATTTTTTAATTAATAAATGTATATTGGATATTTATTGCCCATTATTGAATATACAAATTTTCATGTTTCTTTCCTCTACTTTAAATGTAACTTTTTTTTTCAGTCATCTACTTAGTTGATCTTTAAAAAAATACTAATAATTTAATAACTGTTAAATGTTAAAACTTCAGCTTATCTGAATTTCAGCATACGCAACATTTAATATTATACATCAATATGTATATCATTATATAAATATTATACATTTAAAATTATATATTAATAAAGCACACATAGAATATTTTGCAAATAAATATCCATTTTAATACTGTACAATATAATGTTGTGATGCCTAAATTTAATTGTGGCATGTAACAATTTGTAACAATTAATTTTCATTTATTTACAAAAAATATTACAGAATTTGAATATCAGTGCAACCCTACATTTTCTTACCTGTTTTATCATCTGCTAGGAAAAAAAGGTCAGATCGCTCGGAAAATGAATGAAGTGGTTAAGAATATTCTGCCCAAACCATCAAACTGACATCATCAGAGAAGGAATGCCATTCCAGAGTGGAAGCAAATTTTCCGACTATGATTAAAAATTACCAAGACAAACAATTGTTTTCAGTGGATTAACTTGCAGGGATTAATTGTTCACCTCAAAACTAACAATGTGCGCTAAAAAAGTCAATAGTGTAATTAGTGATTTCATGCAGACTTTAAGCATGGGCACTAGTAAGAGCACCTAATAATAAACAGCACCACTAATCAAAACATTAGCCAATGAAAAACAGACAGATTATACTTTTATAATACAACTAACAGCTATTAAATAAGACTCATGAGATCTTTGATCTTCTCCAAATGATTTGAGTGCTGTATGATGCTAATGAACACACTCAATAGTTCTCAATGTGCCCACGTTGAGAATTTATGTTTTAAGTGCCTCTGGCTGACTCAGACACACATTGTTGGAAGGACTGATGGAAAATGAAGAAAAAAAATGGAGCGGTAGATATGTGAGAGGGAGGAATGCCTGTCTGGCTACCTTCTCTGAGAGTCTCTCTGGAAAGATTTTACGGGATAACTCCACGAGAGGAGGGGAGCGCCTCTCCCTCCAAACACTGGCACGTCTCCACCGCTCCAATGACATCACTTAAAAGGGGAAATGGGATGGGACGCCGTTCGCTTGTTTTATCTCAGCACGCAGTATTTTGCTTTGCGTCCGCCTGGTTTTTCTCTGGTGCGTCTCCCCTTTGTCAAAACTACACTTTGTCTATTCAAGGCCAGCGTTAACTTCAGGAAATTCCATCAACGTACTGTAACTGCACTAAGTACAGCTTGTAGTAAAGTCCCTGCACCCTGCCCAAAAGTTCTGCGTTCTTCCCACGAAATTTACCAAGGTGAGAAGTTACTAGGGACTTCACGTCACCTGAATAATACAGCGTGCATAATAAGGAAAGACTATATCATGCCAAACAAAACAGTGGCAAGGGTGGATTTCGGTATTCCACAGATTGTTTGTATCCATGCAGTTTTCCTGTTATTGAATTCCTCTCTCGGTGCATATCCTCCTTTGTGCTGGAAGTATTCAATCCTGATACCCGCTGTGAGACCCATGATGCTTGGCAGGTCCCACTACATCCCTCTCACCTGGCTAGGTGGAGACATCTTCCGGTATTCCTAGCTCAGTGGGTCGGATTCACGCAATAGTCATAAGAATGCAATTCTTCTTCATTTCTGTTATTACAACTTGTCATAAATCCCTAAAGGTAAGATGTTTTATTCATTTTTTACATTGTTTCAGTATGCACACATAGATACAGGATGCATTCGCTCTAGTGAGAGTGCAAGAAAGACAGAGGACAAATGAATACAACAGATCGCTCCATCTTGAGACTCTTTAAAAATAAAATAACCATTTAAAATATACAGCACATTAAAAAAATTAACTTCAAGAAAATATTAGCACTTTAGATGCATTTTAGCTCCTAGAATTGCACCTAAGAACATTAGTGAAACATTGGGAAAAAAGGTCCATTGTCAATAGTGTGGTAATGCATGAACGCTTACTCCCAAGCCACTTCCAAACTAAGTAGTTTTATATTGGTAAACACTCCAACTCAAGCTGAATTTTGCCTGTGGAATTTCGCATACAGGTAAATATGAACCGCACCTTTATATTTGATATTTCTAAAAAGAAAATTCTAGAAATTTCGTAACTTCTTTATTAAGAAGAATCCGGCCCCTGTAATACATTCCCCATGGAATCTCTACCTTAGTTCCTTCTCTTTCCCTTCTGACTATCAAGCTTGTCACTCCAAGGAACTTTAAAGGGCTCATATGGCGTTGCTAAAAAGAACATTATTTTGTGTATTTGGTGTAATGAAATGTGTTTATGCGGTTTAAGGGAGAAAAAAACACATTATTTTCCACATACTGTACAGTATCGTTTCTCCTCTATGCCCCGCCTTTCTGAAACGCGTCGATTTTTACAAAGCTCATCAGTCTGACAATCCCGTCCTGTACTGCATGAAATGTGAGGGCAGACAGAAGTATGTGCTGCGGTTAAAGAACACTTGGTGGTCCTATTTATCTGACTAGTTGCATCAGAAAGGATGGCATCTTTGCTCCACGAGCATTGTCTTCATTTGTGTGTTCTGTGCCTCAAGGCTTATAACATGCCGGTCAAATGATTCCAGCTGCCCTTTGTTTATGAACTATATGCAAAACAGTTCAAAACAAGCTAAATTTATTGCAGTTTCAAAATGTAATACAAATCAGATAGAAAAAAAAAGAAACAGAGATGAGATATTCAGCCACATAATTCTGAATTATTTTTTTCATTCTAAAAGAATTACTAGTGACAAGAAACATGAGACTGACACTAAAGAGCGTAAAAATAGGTGGGCAATTTTTACCTACCAAGTTCCTCATTACAAATAAAGCAATTCTAGTGCCAAACTATAGCGAATGCCATTAAATATGAATATGGCCAACTGTGGGGATAAAAAGGTTGAGACACATGAATGAACACTAACATTGCACAGATGTCTAGCTTTGTGCAGTACCTCAATAACTGACTGATGCATATGTTGAGAATGAGGCTTTTTAGTCTGTCGATTTCCTGAGGGTTGATATATTAAGAACCATCAACCTTCTACACATTCACGAACTGCAAAACAGACAACAAAAAGGTATAGTTCATCTATAAATGAAAATGATGTCATAATTTATTAGCTTTTGTGTTGTTCCAAACCTGTATAATGTTTATAAAACGCAAAATGAGATGTTTAACACAACGCCGAAGCTGCTTTTTTCCATTCAATGAAAGAATGGTGACAGTGGAGGTCAAGAAAGACTTTTGGTCAGTAAGGGCATAAATTAAAATGTATTCACCCCAGTAAGCTTCAGAAGAATTGCAAAATACTGGTCTACGGTATACGAGTCTTTAATATGGCTTTTATGGTGCCTTTTTCGTATCTTGGTCTCCATTCACTTTCACTGTATGGAGCACAACGCCGAAGCTGCTTTTTTCCATTCAATGAAAGAGAATGGTGACAGTGGAGGTCAAGAAAGACTTTTGGTCAGTAAGGGCATAAATTAAAATGTATTCACCACAGTAAGCTTCAGAAGAATTGCAAAATACTGGTCTACGGTATACGAGTCTTTAATATGGCTTTTATGGTGCCTTTTTCGTATCTTGGTCTCCATTCACTTTCACTGTATGGAAAAGTGCAGCATGAATATTCTCCTAAATGTCTACTTTTCTGCTCCACTAAAGAAAAAATTCATACAAGTCTGGATTGACATAAAGATGACTAAATGATAACCAGATTTTCATTTCTGGTGAACTATCACTTTAAGGAGGCTCCAAAAACGGATGCTACTTAAGGCTTTCTGAAACAGGCCTTTTCCACAACAAGCTTTAAAAGGGTTTTCATCATGTTCTAAACCAGCTGCACATGAGCGTGAAGCTTTGTTGTTCTTTGTTGCTTTCATGGTGAAAGAGTGGCATCAATAGTGGCTCTACTATCTGGATATGCCCAAAGGGAGCAGCAAGCGTACAGATCCCCACGCCAAAGGAGGACAGCAGCCCCAAGGAGGGGTCATCGATCCCCACACTGACACAGAGTCGCTACACCATTCACACTCTGCCATTCAGAACTTCAGCAATTGATTGCTTCTATATCTGAGCCTATCTTCACTACAAAGCCTCAGATCAGCTGACTGACAAGTACGGATGCTGCTTTCATGGACACCTGGTAAGCTGCCACTTCCGAGGTATAGGCAGACATATCACAACGTGTTACAGAATTAGAGTAGGAAACAAAATACGGAAGAAGACAAAATCATATAAATAAACAGGGGACAACCTGATAAGCTTGTACAAGTGGATAAGCATAATTAAATATGCCTGCACATCACTTTCACACAGCCTTATGAATGCATGCATGCTATATGAAAAGTAATAGATTAATTGGCATAATGTACCCACAATGTGAGTCATAAGCTTTATATTTGTTGATCAAAACCTTGTCATAAAACACATTAATATTACTGATATACAGTACTGGAATGAGCAAAATCATAGAGCTGCATGATATATCAAAGCAAATTGACATATTGATCAACATCTCAATATGGCTTTGAGTTTTGAATTGGATCTTTTTACGAGTATACACCCAAATTTTTCAAGTTTTTCCAAAATCATTCAACCAAAAAAGCTCTCACTCAAAAAAAGTCTTCAGAGTAAAAAGTAATAATTTTATTTTTTATGCAAACACCCCAATAAATCTAGAATGATAAGTTCTTTCCAAAAAGAGTCATCTGGCCAAAAAATAAATAATCATATCACAATATATATTGCAGAGAAACATAATGTCAGTTTTTTTCCAATATTGTGGAGCCCTACTTCAATCTACTGCAGTGTTGCCTTCTGACATCTTTGAGATTTCAGGGGCCAGGTACCAATAAGAATTTCCCCACTCTTAAAATGACTTCACTTGGTCATTCATGTGCTTTTTAAGTTTAACTCAAAATCACAATATTTCCAACTCGAAGGCCACACTGTAAAAAAGAATCTGTGACATTTACGGTAAAATACCAGCAGCTGTGGTTGCCAGAACTTCACCGTAAAAAATATGGTAGCAACATTTTAGGTTTTACAGACTTAATCTAAATTCACAATAAAATACCGTATTTCATTAACTGATGTAATGTTAATAAACCAACATATTTAAGTACTAAAATCTGTTTTGAACCATTGTAATGCACTTTACAGTCTTTTACTGTTAAAATCACAATAATTTTTTACAGTGCACATAAGGCCATTAAACAGGATTTTAAAACACTTCTGGCTGTCCAGAAACCACATGCGCGCATGTTACTCTCCAAGCTGCAGAGTCTGGATATGTCATGAAGTCTGGAGGCTTGAATGTGATTTATTTATGTAAGTGTTTTATTTTTAACTATGCTTCTAGATGAATTAAGAAATTTATTGATGATCCTGAAGCGCCACACTTTGACAAGTAGAATAAGAAAAAAATAAAAAATCAGCACATTCACTGAACAATGAACAGTTTCAAGCACGTTCAAGTTCATCGCATTGTTAGGCTAAAAAATAAAAAGTTTCACTTCAGGCTATACATAAAGCCGTCAAGGGGAGTCTAGAGGAAGACGAGCAGCCTGCACGCTGACATCCACTCATTGGAGAAAGGAATGTTTTACATCTCGATATCAAAAAAAGCTCTTGTGCGCCAGAGTACAAAAGCAGGTTGGGGAAGTGTACTGCGCCCATGGAGGGAGAGCAAATGAATAGAGCTGAGAGATGAAAGAAAAGGGCTATAAAGGTCTGGAAACAGCATTGCTCAATCGATACCGTTCCCCTCCCATTCTTTGCCTCCCTCTCCCCAGCTCATACTCTCTCCCTACTGTGAGAATTTGACACTACAAAAGGACGTTGAACTTCTGTAGACTCCTTTTACACTGGTACTAGCATCCGATCACAAGTGAACAGAGATAAATACAGGTGTAAATCGGATCTCTCACATCACATTCAGAGGTAGTCGAAAACACATGTGACTACATCGCATTTGTAGTGTAAACGCTAATCCATTCTGAAGCATCCTGGGGAGCAGTGAAGGACCGCCTACTCACCTGCCAATCAACCAGTGCACTGAAACAAGCATTTGAACTGAACTGAAATGAAATGAAATGAAAGTCACCCTATCTATTTTCTTACTGTTAACAATTCATCCATGCATGTTACTTTTTTTTTTTACCTCATAATTTTTAATCAAAATGTCATAACTGGATCTTCAGGTGAAATGTCTAACCCTAATAAACCCTACCCTAAACCTAGACAATAATGTTAACAAAAGCAAATGTGAGATAAAAATGCATTTATTGAAGCAAAAATGGCATTTTATTGTGTTTTTACAAGTCTTTGAGCTCTTTTATCGTGACTTGTGTTTCAGGGGACTCGTACCCATCCACTCCTCCGATCGCAAATGCAATGCAGTATACCAGGTGAGCTACTGAGCAAGTTTACTATGTCAGAAAAGCCATACAGTACATATGAATCAGGTTATGTGATGCAAATGTAAAAATTTATTAGTTTACAAATCATACACTATGGGAAAATGCCTTTTACGTTCAGAACCATGCAAGAATAATCTTTATTAATCAATATTCTGTCCCTGTATTAATAATAAGTGTGAAAAGGAATAACAGTGTTTTACTGCCTCTAGTGTTCATTTAAGGTAGAGGCACATTTTTCCAATGAGTCTAGGTTGAAAATGTTGCCCTGTTCATATTACAAAAAGTCAAAGACTTAAACTAAACCACTGAACTCCTTTTTGGAGCTTGAAACTTTTTGACCCTGTATAAACAAACAAAAAAAGCTGAAACATTATTTAAACATCATCTTTTGTGTTATGCAGAGCAAAGAAAGATTAAGGAAATGATGACAGAATTTTCATTTTTGGGTGAACTGTTCCTTTAAGATAATGCAAATCGTTCTACTCAAAACACCACATGTGGCAAGATTCAAATTTGAAAGTATATGTGGAACATGCAAGATGTATAAACAGCAACAGATGTGCACTTGCGATCAAATGACCCGAGACAGATTTCAATACCAGGTGCAAACACGACTCTGTAAAGTATAAGATTCAAGGTGCAAGACCATGGACTGTCCTCCCTCTGATTTCAATCACAGAAAAGCAGCTATAGCCAAGAGAGTTGGAGCTCAGAGAAAGAATTGGCGTAACATTACCGTAATTTGTCTTTTATGCTGCAGAACAATGCGGCCCAGGTCTTGAGTTCATTCATGCATACCTGTGAGGGAGTGTACTTTAAGAGTTTGCCTGGATAGGCCTAACTTGACACTTATTTTCCAGCAAAGGGTGAAGCCAGGTTGAATTAAGCACCACCCCTCCAATGTGTAAACAAATTTCTGGTCCAGCTGGCTCTACTCACCCATTGGCCGATACTCTCGCTGTCAATCACAGCCGCATTATATAAGCACTGTCTGCAGGTGGAGGTGTGTCCCTCTGTATTTCACTGGCACTCGAGCGTGTCAAGTTAGCCTTGCCTGCAAGGCTCCATTGACACTGTGGTAGTTTGAACAGTGCATCTACTAAGGAGAAACAAGACAAGAGCACTTCATAAGCGGCAGGTGTATGTGTAAACTGAACAAATGAGCAGACGCACTAGAGCACTTGTGATTAGGCCATTCTCGGTGTCTTAATTACCCCTCATTAGCATTTAAAAGTAAGTGGTACTGGGGCCATCAAACAGAGATTTGCTTACCGAGTTATATCACTGAGCAATTCACCACCACACAAATCCCTCTGAAAAAGCATTCACTGCATAATCAGAGCAGACAGCTTAGTCCCAGGTTGCAAAGAGCAGCCCATACTGTTTGAAATGTATTACAACCGCACAAAAAATGGGAAACACTAATCCACACGCTCTCCGAAACAACAGGATTTTCAATAAAAGCGCTAGGATTTCTTAATCATCCAAAAGCCTTGGAAATGTACACTAATAATGAGCATGAAAACCGAACATGCGGCAGCAATACTCGGCAGAACACGGTGACCCTGCAAATAATCCTCCTTAATTTATTTGAACATGCTGATCTTTCAACATTCAATGCATGTATGTCTCACGCAGTAAATTTCATATCTCACTATGTCTGTCTTCTTTCTTTGACTCTTTATGGCATACAAAGTCTAAAAATGAATTAAATCTCCTCAGTAAACCGAATCAAGGGATATTTTTTTCTGTTCAAACTGTCATTTGGGAGTAACAATATTTTCACATGGAATTTTTTGCTTCACTTTTGCTGCAAAAGTCCTTAGAGCTGTAAAACTGCACATAATGCAATACACTAAAAAATGAAAGTTATATATGTTGCATAGAATAATACAGATTAGAATATGCTGCAACTGTAATTAGCCATAAAACTGTACACAATAAAGTCCCTAGCAAAAGCTATACATTGCATGGTATAATATATTTATTATAATACAGTGTATAGTATAGTATAGTATAGTATAGTATAGTATAATATAATATAATATAATATAATATAATATGTGCATTAAC
>NW_015633191.1:152833-167708 GCF_001515625.1 Sinocyclocheilus rhinocerous
TTGTTAACTGAGGGGGGTTACAGAGTATTTGTTAAATATAAAAACAAAATATATATTGTGTGTTTGAGTGGTCCAGACGCTACATCGCGATTAGAAATTCGATTAATTCTGCAGCCCTAGCATTAACCATTGTAAACCTGCATACTATTAACTAAGATTAAATTATAAAAAAATTTAAATGAGTTATACATTGCAGCATACAGTGTAGAATACACAGTACAGTATATTATAGTATACTACAACAGTATACTATAATATATACTGTACTGTCATGTGCATTACAGTATAGTAGTATAGTATATAGTGTAGTATATGCAACTGTCCCATGAGCCATAAATCTGTGCACAATCACCTTGGATCAAAAGTCAAAACAATGTGTTACATCATACAGTGAAGTATATCAGCATACTGCATTATAGAATACTATAGTATACATTACAGTATAAAGTGTAACATAAGCCGTCATATGACATGTGCCATAAATCTTTGCACATGTAAAATGGTTAAGGTTATACAGTATATGTACATTGCACAATATAGTTTGGTACAGTACAGTACAGTATGCAACTGTTGCAAACTGTGCACAAACTCAAGGCATAGTATATTAATGTACAGAACACATAGTACAGTATAGTACGTGATACAATGATACTCTGATCCTAACAAAAGACATACTTAAGGCTGTCTCAACCAACTGTTTACATAATCAACGCTAAATTGCACGGTTTATTTAGTAAAGCAACAAAACCTGGCACTGCATGTCGGTCAAAATGCATGGAGCCCCCATCAGCCCTGCAAAAACACATGAAATATACACAGCAACAGCTCATTATATAACCAGCCGGGATGAACCGAGTGACATCACGGCGGGATACACTCAATGGCTGCATCTCAAAGCCTAGTAAGGCTGCCTACCTAGACAGCATTACTGGAGTCTGTTCAGAACGCGCCGAACAAATCACACCGCCTTTTAGGAACCATACGATATGGTGCGCTCACTAGGTACTGAAACACAACCAGTGTATATTAAAACACAGTGACAGTGAAGCGGAGACAAAAGTGTTGTAGCCTATTTGTACGTGCTATTCTCAATTAAACAGACACGGGCGATAAATGCACTTGCATAAACCGCGTAGCCGTGGGATTAAACGGTGCACAAGGGTTGAAGTCGCAACTCTAGTGTAGCCTAACACTTCCGCGATTGTGTTTTCACATCATAAGGGTTTCCAGCAACAATGTTGACTCAGCAGAAGTGTGCACAGCTACGACGAGTGACAGTGTGTTCAAAAAAGTACAGCTGACTGATCAATAATCCGCAGATAAATTGATGTTTATAAATCTATCTGGAGCGATAAAAGGAGGCGGGGTGGCGCAGTTACTCAGCCCCGCCGAGAGCGCTCCCTGCTCGGGCTTACAGCTCGCAAGTAACCGCCCCGCTTCCCGTGCGCTACTTCAAAGTAGTTATATAATTTTTAATCGAGATGACAAACAGCACATTTTGAACATCTCGCCCGGTCGACCGCAGACAGGTTGACATAATAATTAGTGCAATTGTCACAGTACATGTTTACAAAGATTTCTTTTTAAATAAACGTCACACTCTCTTCCTCCTGCGTCCTTTAGTTCCCAGCCATTTTTCCCTGATCGCAAGCAAATCCAAAAGACAGTTTTGTGCTGGTAAATTAGATGCACGGACTTACTGTACGGTATAACGGGCAGGGAAGCGCGAGGCTCTCCGTGTTGCCAGGGCTCCGTGCGTTCTCGCGCACTGCCGGTGGAATCGTCTCCGCTCCGCTCGTACAATGATGTCTGCTGCAGCCCGAGCTAATAGCTCTATCGCTCCTTGCCTCCACCTCCAGTGAGTGAGTGAGTGAGTGTGTAACGGAGGGAGTGAGTGTGTGTGTGGAGGCGTGCGTAAGAGTGTGAAATGTGTAATCCAAATATGGAGCAGTTGGCCGGCCCAGTTAAAGAGAAGGGATTGTTCCATTAAAAGTATAGAAAAACATAATGACGTTTGAGGCTCCATAAACAAATGGTGTGTTTTAAAGTTGAACATTACATGTCAGTTAGTTTCTCTAATCTGAAATACACAGCAGCGTTCCGGGAGTGCTGCTATTTAGTACAACATCACTGAGAAACTGCACAGTTTGTATCATTCGCTCAGAACAGGGAATGGAAATCCCGGAGTGGAGTTAGAGCCAAGTGATTATAGAACGCTATGAGCCATGGAGCTCTGTCACTCCGCTCCACTCATTCAATGTTCCAGACCGGGGTTTACCCTGTGCATTAACGTGGAAAGATAGACGCTGTGGATTCTTTTGGAACTCTGCCAGCGATATTTATTAAAAAGAAATGTATGAACTAGACTAATACAAGTAGCCCAATATTAATTTCTTACTTATATTAATGTTTTATGAAAGCAATATCACATCACCAAAAAAAATCACAAATATCAGCACGCCTGTTATCTGCGGCCTTGCATTATTATATACATATCTGAATTATCCACAATTTTTTTTCCTCAAACCAGTTCAGCCCGTAGCCGAATTGGTCATTGGTCAAATCATTCAGTCTAATGTCAAGAAAAGTTCAAGGATTTAGTTCATAGTTATAAAATATCATATACTTGTCTGATCACAACAAATAGTTGGCTAATATCAGTATGTGCTAACAAAGCCATTAAGGTTAGGGTTTGTCCTACTATTTGTTTTAGACTTGTGATTGACCAGTGAAATCTTTCGCCTGGATTGGTTTGGAGGGAAAAAATGTCTATCACTTTATTTCACTGTGCGAGACTACTGATTCATTAGCTGCTATAGGTAAATACCTAGAAGAAAAACAAAGTGCAGTAAATGTTAAAACTATTACCAATGTGTATAACCAATTTGTTTATGATGATAATAAATTAAAATCTAGAATGCCCTATAGATATAGGAATCGTCCATTGTGATTAGCCAAGAGTAAGAGGCAGTTTGCTGGCTCTGACAGTAGGCCTAGGTTTGAGTTCAGTGCCCACAGTTACTCATGTAAATAGCCTTATGAAACTAATTTTCTGTTCTAGTTGCTATGAGTAGAACGTTCTGTTTCAACCGGAAAACACAATACATGGAGTGAGATATGCATGATTATTGTTCATTTTGCTAAGACATACCTGGTTAAGTTTAAATGACAATGACACATATATTTTCTTTTTAAGGAATACTCTTGCTATTATGGGGGGAATAGAATTAGACGAAATGTTAAACGCATGCACTCACATACACAGACACATTGTGGTCAACGTTTGGGAAGGGACTTTCCACAAGAGTTTGTGGCTATGTTTCTATGGAGACTATAACATACCCTTCCTCCACCCTGGAATACATCAGCATATCTGGCCTATTATTTAAGAGTCTCAGCGCACAGCATTTGGTCAAGAAGTTTTACATGACTTACAATTAATTACCTGTAAATACAACATTGTCAAAATGACCAGACCTTTAAGAATTATAACAGTGCGCAGTGTTAAGTGTTTTTCCTAAAAATGTTTATAAAAAGAGTGGGAGAGACACCACAGACATATCAGTCATACTTTTTCGCTTGTCATAAAAATAGCCGTGGATGATGGCATGACATTAAAATGTACAAACATACTTTTTTGATTATGGAGGACATGATCAATTGTATTTGAAAATGCTTCACTTGAAATAACACATGCAGAGCTTTACCTTCTTCAGTGTTATTTTAGTATTATTTATGTACTATTCTAGTATTTGACATTTAATACATTATACAGACACACACACATAAATGTATATAATATAACATTTTGAATTATTTTTTATTTTAATATTTTCAGTTTTTATTTTAATTTTAGTTTAAGTTTTAGTAATATTGATACGCATTTTACTTGTATTTCTTTTTAGTTTCAATTTATTTTATTTCAGTTTTAGCTATTTTAATACTTATTTCTATTTTGTTTTTTTGGGGGAATATTTCTCATTTTTATTTCAAGTTTTATGTTTAATCTATTTATGTTTTATTTTATTTCAGCATTATTTGTTTATATTGTTAATAGTTTCTGTTTTACTTAACAAAAACAACATTGTGTTTAGTCACCCTCATGAACAAACACTTTCTTCCATGGAACACAAAGGTGAATTTCTGAAGAATATTATGAAAGTGAAGGAGAACTGTATTCATAACTGTGTCTCAAAATGACAAAAAGCAGCATTACTAAAGTACTGTTATTGGTACATGCGACTCAAGCACTGCATTCCAAATTTAAGTTTGAAATTTAAGTTGAAATTTAAGCTGAAGCGCTGAAATCGACTATCACAAAATCACAATGCATTCCTGTGCATCTTGTGACACAAATATTCTTCGGAAGACTAGGAATATAGTGTGTGTGTGTGTGAGTCATATGAATGACTTTTATGGTGCTTTCTTGTCATTGTGGAGCTTGACAAGTCCCTCTTCACTTTCACTTGTAAATAAACAATGAGTAAATAATGACAGAATGCTCATTTTTAATGGGAAATCTGGTGGTGGATCTCCAAGACTGTTGCTAAGGATATGTGTTGTGTATGTGTGCTGCTCTCTGTGAATGGGCTATTGATCTTCTGTGAGGAGGCCACGTTAGGCCTTCTCCTGTGGGCCTGCTGCTGTTTACACTTAGTGCCCTAATGATCAGCCACTGATTCTTCAACCCACATCCACATGCTAGATCACACCACCATACACCACCTGCCAAAAAACACATGCAGCATTATTCAATATGAAAATGACGGATGCGGCATTTCAACATTTCACTTTCTCTGAATGCCGACAGACTGAGTTGTCTGTACCTGTTTTCGCACCACACCCAAGCACTGAGACTATCTGCCTGTCAAATCCACAGCACAGCATGCACAGCACTCCTCCTCCCCTGGCATGTCAGATGTTCATCTGTATATCAGCCACGCACTTTATGCCAGTCATCTCCGCCTGCAAGCACAGTCAGCTCTGTAGGCATCTTGTCAAGTTGTATTCACTATGACGGAAGGACATGTTGATTCCCATACCTTATTTCTGCTCTATCCTCGCAGCCACAGCTGTCTTGAAGTTACAAAGAGTTTGGGTTGTGTGAAGAAGAATGTGTGCACTCAGCAGACTATAGCAAAAGGGAAGAAGCTTGTTTCTAGATCAAGACTTCTGCCCTCTACTGGTCACAGAGAAAGATTTATTGGTGTGCAAGGTCTATAAAAACAATAAAAAAGAGATTTTTTAAAAAGTTGTGAAATGTGAGGGATTTCTACAATAAAGAAAAAGAACAATCTTTTAAAAATCTACACATTAATGCTGGAGGTTTTGACAAATTATATAATATTTTCATGTAACCATTAATACATGTGAGTGGAAGCATCATTTTTTAACTATTAAATATATATTTAAAAAAGTCAAGGTATTTTTTAATACAAATATCATGAACTATTAATTCAGAAATATCAGTTTTGGGGAGTCAGACCAAATGATTTTGATTTGGCAGACAAATTGAAATTCAATTATTATTATTTTTATTAAAATAAATAATTAATTTAAATATTAATATTTTCTATAATAAATAATATCAGATTATGTCAAAATATTTAATACAGTTTTCCCTTTTTTTCACCCTCTTTTATGATTTTAGGACATTTGTATCACACTGGACTTGTCTCCAAAAAAATGTCAAAATAAATATTAATTCATACATTAAAAACATGCCCATTATAGAAGAGGTGTTTTGAAGTCTGTGAATGAATCAATTGCATTTTAATTTTTCTTTTTTAATAATAATAATAATCTGGCCAAAAAAAACTGTCCCATTATTGACCCAAAAGTAACGGCTCACATTAATGTCTGTAACAAAAACAGTACAGAATGAGTTTTATAATTTAATAATAAGTTTAATTTTTTTTATCAACAGCTCAAATTATGACCGATAGTAATTGCTCATACTTTGGCAAACAACACTTGCTTTGTGAACATCACTTATTACACATAATAATAATGCTAATAATAATATAGCATAAAACAGTGATTGATGTTTTTCATGATAGCCCAGCAATACTTGATGGCTGAAAAGAATCACTTTTTTTCTACGGCATGTTGAGAGAACTTTATATTAGATGTTCAGTATGAGCATTTAACAAACAGAAACTGCCCACACAAGTCTCTCTAAATTAAATTCATCTGTTGTACAAACTTGACAGGGAAAATGTTCCCTTATCAGGCCTCACTCGCTATCTCTCTCTGAGCACCTCTGAGTTTCCACTGTAATAATAATTTATTGAATGTGATAGTGGATAATGCATCACTAAATCAAACCCCTTCTGCATTTTTTCACAGTGCTGTGCATCCATATTTCAGTATGTGCTGGACTTCAGAGAACGTCTGTGTGGATGATCTCTGTACTTGTTCAACATACTGTAAGCATTTGTAAGCTGGAGACATGTGAACAAATGCATGTGTGGGTGTTTGCTATTGCACACTCTTCTCTAAGTTTAACACTTAAATGAACTCAACAAATAGAGTGCTAAGGGATTTATCTTGAGCAATATCCTTACATCCACAGCCAGAACACTCTCTCCTCTGATCTTTAGTATAAACACTTGGTCCGCCTATATAAACAAGTGTTATTTAAGTCATACTGAAAAAACACATTATATAAAATTAATGTGTGGATTTAGTTGTGTGTTTATGTGCATGTTATCTTCACACTGTATTATGATGACATTTATGTTTGTAATAAATGTTCAGTTTTTATAAGTTTTGTTATATAAAGGGTGGTCTACACACACACACACACACACACACACATCATTCAGTGTTTCCCAGCAGTTTGACAAATATGCTGTACTGTTGTGTAGAAGTTTAAGTGAGACAGGAGTCATGTTTGTCACCGTAGAGAGGAGGAAACCATAGCACTTTTCGTTAGGATCACAGATAAGCATACATACACTGATAAAACATAAGTTATGACATTATTAATCACTTTATTGTTTACAAATAACAAATATAGCCTATGCATATCATAAAAATTTGTAGTGTTTTGTCTTTAGGATAGTGTGCTAGAGGCTCACAATCTCAAGAAACATTTCTTACTATTATGTTGAAAATGTTGAAAACAGTTATGCTGCTTAATATTGTTGTGGACGCCGTAATTCATTTGTTTTCAAGATTCTTTGCTGAACAGAAAGTTCAGAAGAACAGCATTTATTTGAAATTAGCATTAGAATTGTCTTTGTTGTCACTTTTGATTATCTTAATCAATCCTGGCCGAATAAAAGTATTATGGAAGCTTATTTCCACCAAAAAAATAAAATAAATTGTGAGAAAAAAAATTTGAGAAATAAATATAAGCTCACAATTGCAAGAAAAAAAGTAAGAATTTAGAGATAAACAACTGCAAAAACAGAACTGCAAGACTAAGAATTCAAAGGAAAAAATTCAAGATTGTGAGACATAAACTCGCAAATCTGAAGAAAAAAAATCGGAATTGTTCGACAAATCAGAATTCTGAGAAAAAAAGTCAGAATTGTGAAATATAAATAAGCAATTGAAGAAGTCAGATTTGTGAGATAAAAAGTTGCCTTTGCCTTTTTTATTTTATGGTGGAAACAAGCTTCCATAAAGAATGATTTTCATATATGTTATTTCACATGTCATCATTTCGATTTATAGGTTTAACAAGCAAAATTAATGGCTGGGAATCAGTGCTATAGTGCACACTACAGCTGATTTATGAGGTAGGCCTATTCAGTCACTGGTGTGACACGAGCAAGCAGGCAGGCACAGACAGAGCCGGGAATTCTCCAGCGGATTTTTATCAGATGACAGTGTAGTGTAAACCTCAGCATGGCATGCTGTTTCACATTAGTATTTCACATCCTCATCATTCTTAGCATTCCATTAGTTGTAGATCTGTACGCTTTGTCATGGAACATACATTTAGTTATCTGGGGCTTTTGCATGCCTTGAATTTGAAACTACACATGGCTCTGAAGCAGCTACAAGAAATAGTTCCCAGATTAGACAGGAAGAGTTTCAAATTATGCTATTAGCCACCCAATTTAATCAACTTATTTGACACAGACCGATTAGCGCTAATCTTGGTATGCCTAATGTGATCTGTAGAAAGTTTTGCCTTAATTAGTGGTTCGAAAATGCATGAGAACATGCTGAGTCAGGGATGCCCCTCTAAATCACGCAGCCAGACAGAGCGAGCAAGCCACAACATCTGAATAATGCATAACCCAACAGATCAAAGGTAACTCGTCTTCCACTTATCACACCACATTCAGCAACACAAGGCGAGAATAAGAGAGAGAAACTCAGGAGCTACAGAATGAAACCACCTTTGTAGCTTTCTCGCTCCTTTGAGACTATGAGGGGCATATAAGAAATGGCCCTGATAACACATGCACATGGAAATGAGGCTGGCTGAGGAACCTTGCCATTCTAACAGTGCTCGCATCAATGGGTCTAAGTCCTTAGACAGATAACACTGATGTATCTTCAGGATCTGTAGTTGCTGAAGCAGAAGTAGTGTGTATTTTACTCTGGAAGTAATCAGTACGTTCTTTCTGACTTTAGTGGGTAATAATTAGTTAGAACTTTATGTGTTCAATTGGACTGTTTCACATTATGTCAATATTTATACAGTATCATTTGGTTTTTAATAGTTAATAATTGATTTACCAAATAATGACCTTTTAAGTGTTTCTGTACAGGTTGCATGAATGTTAAAATCAACATGAAATGGCAATCACAACCCTTTTTATAATAATAAATAACAAGTACCGCATCTTTCACAGGCATAACTCAGAAAACAATTCAGAATATATATTTCTGCTCTTGGATATCTAGCTTATTTGCTAATATATGGCTGAAACAAAACAAAGTGTATTTCAAAGGTCTGAGGGCACAACCTGTCAATCAAACCTCGTGATTCTTCAACCCTATAAAGCCTACTGCATCATATTTGATACGCAAAAGGCCTTAAAAATTATCAACATGATCAAAACCTTGCTGAAAAACCTATTGTACACTGTAGTCTACTACATGCCTTCTGGTGTCTGTTTTTTTTTCTAGCAAGTAAAAGGCCTTTATAATTGTAAAAAAAACATCCCCCTTAAGGTCGTGGTTCATGTGTATTTCTGCTGTGAAGTCTTTATTGATTTTAATAAAGTAAAACAAATCATAAAACTAAACATTTAAATATAATTTTACTCAGACAAATTATTGCAAGATATAGAGTGACAACTGATTTTTATGTAAATCGAACTGATTTGCATTAAAAGCTATTAGAATTTCATCTTACTTTTTAGCTATATAAATACTAGCAACTGCACCATCTTGCATATTTTTGCTCAGTTTAGGCCTCAAATATGAGCTCCATGTTGTCCTATATCATACTATATGAGCCATAAAATCCTGATGTATCAAATATGATAATAAAAAAAACATATGCAAACTTGATTTTGTCCAGTGGTTCAATGAACTGTTCCATTTCATTTAAAAAATGGTTTTATGATTATTATTTCATATGCCTGACTTTACAGGCTTAAGGAATAATTTCATATAACCACAATAAGTGTAACTTTTACCTAAGGAAACTTTGTCAAGACAAACTTTGCATGTTGGCTAAACAGTCTTGTTTAAAGGTTAAAAAAATCTGAAGTTTGAAAATGTTATAGGCCTTAGAGGACAGATAGACATATAGACCAGGTTGGAAAAACACTTCATTTCCCAGAATGCCATTACCTGTTTAAACTAATTTTAACTTCAATTTCCTGCCATTCCAATTCAAAGTCCAATTTTAACTCTATGTGGGGGTGGCAAAATCGATTCAAATTCACATTTATGAATCTAAAGGTGCCAGGTCTTCAATTCTGAATTTTGTTCGACCCTACTGTGGCTCCTTTCTAGGGTGTCATGCCTGAGGCTGAGACTTTGACCCCTTGGATTGCACAGGTGTGCAGTCAATTGCAAGGGAATTCATTTCAGAGGCAGAGCAAGATATTCATTTTGCACTGTTGAATTGTGCACTGTAATACATCATCAGTATAACTTTAACCTCAGACAGCTGAGTTAGTTCTGAGTGCTAATTCTGATAACGCTATACGCTTGTGGTCAGAACATGAGAAAGAGACAGAAGAAGTGAGTAAAAAGCTGAAGGGAATGAGAGCGAGAGAGAGCCGCTGGTTAAATATTGACATATGGAGAGAGCAGCCCTGAAGATACATTAACCCCCTGTCACTTACTCACTCACACACACACACACATGCATACACACTCGCTCAGTGCTGAGGGACATCAGCGCACTACAGCTTGCAGAGTCCGTTCCTGTGAAAGAGGGGTCGATCTGGGGGTGGCTGAATTATGGATGAGAGAAATAGCGGCAGGCGGCGAACAAAATGGGAATCAGCTTTCGCAGTGGCTGCTGTAAACGGCAGTGGACCGTGAGTCAATGGGGTCTATGAGCTGAACTGATGTGTAGAGGTGGGAAAGTGGAAATATCAATGGATAAGCAAGTTGCATTCATGCATCATATGGAACAAAAACACAGATATACTGGAATGTGGAATCAGTTATAAATACTTATGTGTTTGTAGATCAGTGGTTCTTAACCAGGGGCTGTGACCCACTAGGGGCCTCAGCACACTTCCAAGGGGGCCATAACATGGCTTAAAATGACAAAACATAGTTTAAAATAAGATAAAACCATTAAAAATCAATATGTAAGCTGAACTGGAGTAGAAACAATTTTCACTCAGAAATTGCTAGTATTTCACAATTAATTACAAAGAAATGGCATTAACAAAATTGCTATTTGTGAGTAAACCTCAGGTATTTGTAAGTAAGCCATAAAAGTATCATAAAAGTTATATATAGTATATTATTCAATAATTGAATGATTCATCTGTTTTTGTCCATACAATGCAAGTCAGTGGGGCTCAAAACAACGCTGGACCTTATTGACTTTCATTGTGGACAAAATACACTGTTTCCAAATATCTTCTGTGTTCAGTGATACAGGTATAGAATGACATGAGGGTGAGAAAATGATGACAATATTTATTTTTTTGAGTGAAAGAGCAAGCGTTCTACCACCAATCTTCAGTAGCAGACAAGAGTTTGGACAGGAGATGTGTCCCTAGTGTGTAACTGCACAGAATAATACAATGCCAGTCACATCGATTTCTTGTGTCAAGGAAGAGCTCAGTCATTGCTAGAACAAAGACAGACAAACACAGCATCATCAGAAACTCAGCATCTTCTTTCTGTTCAGATTTTTTTCAAGAGCTGATTATTAATTAGCAGCGGATCTGCAGATATTTTGACTACCTGACTGAGTGAACGTTCACTATGAAAACGTGAGTAGTCTGTTTATCGCAGCTTCACATTTTTTACCTTAATCTTTCATTCCTATCAGTGATGGAATGGCACACGGACCTGATGACCTCAATCCATCGTTTGAAGTTAGCATCACTGAAGCGTGTGCAGGTATGAGTGCGTAACTCCCTCGTGACCACAGAGTTCTGTCTGTGAAAAAGAAGCACTTTCAAAATGACAATGTGCACAACTAGACAGATAACTGTCTCAGAAGATCTTCTTAAGAACACATTTAGCACTTTCTTTTTCCCTTCATGAGTACTTTTGTCAATTTTAAATGACTGGAAAAGCTTGTTTTATATCAATTAAGTTAAGAGTTTCAAAAGAAATTTAAAGTACTTGCATTTGTTTACTCTACTATGTAGAAGAGCCCAGAAGATTTATCCAATAATCTCTGAAAAACCTAATACAGTTAGAACCAACATTAAAATGTTGAACTAAGGAGCATTTATAAATGATCTGCATATGATCTGCCCTTCATTCTGTTTGATCAAAACATCATTACAAATTACAAATGCATCAGTATGGAGTGACTATTAATTATTATTTATCTATTATTAGATAAATAATTATTATTGATATAATTACATTTTAATTGATTTTGAATAATTAAAACTACAGATCCTGAAGAAACACACACATACATTTATGTAATAAAATATTTTTACTTTTTGTATTTTATTATTATTATTATTATTATTTTACTTTTTTATTTATTGCTTTAATTAAGCCAATTTGTACAGTATATCATGGAGAGAGGACAGGAGAAAATGATAAGGAAATGTTAATAAAATGACATATTTTAATGTTCTTATTTATTGTTTATTTTATTAAAACTTTTTTAAAGTCTTAAAGCAATAAATGAATAAAAAACAATCATTTTAATAATAATATTTTTATTTTCAGGATTTGCTTTAATGAAACCAACTTGTAGTGAAACACAATGTAATGAAACAGCATAAAGCCTTCACTGGCACATTCTGCAGTGTTTTCTCTCATATATGTAAAGCCCTTGGATCTCACAGTCATGTACTGGCAGCAGTATGTGGTCTAAACATCCTGAATGGTTGAGGCCAGACATACCTGAGGTCATTGTGTTCCGTCTGTAGTTCCTGCATCACATTCTCATCCACAGACATCTAAGGAAACTGCTGTATGAGTTTTAATCTGTGGGAAACAGCATTGTATGAGTCTATGTCTGTGGTCGTCTTTGAATTCAGATGTATGCACTACACTGAACAACATATTTCAAAGGAAGCCAGGGACATGTGAAATCTAGTGAATCAGCACTGTGAACCAAATAAAAGGTTCACTGATAAACAGCACGATCAGTTTCCAAAAGCTTTTGTGCTTCTGAAGGGTTCAAGAGGGCTCCAAGTTCAAGTCAAGGGCTCCCCCTATGGCAGACTGCCAGTTGTAACCCAGTCTCGCATAACCCAGCACAATAATTCAAGCCTCCACTGAGTTCCTGCAGCTCTGCCCTAGCAACCTAAACTTGACACATAGTGTAGGCACACACTTTATTACTCGTAACAGCTAATAGATAAAGAATGTGTGTGTGTGTATTTACAATGCATGTCTTTCTCCCTGCCCTCTGGCAAGTTGAATAATGTGACTGCTCACCGTCTGGTTGAGTAACTGGTTTAACCTATGACTGGATTCTCTTCAGGGAGTTTGTGAGTGCTCATGTCAGATGTTTGTTGAACAATAGGTAAATAAACGAGAGGCAGACTGAATCCAGTGTGATTACCTGGGCCATTCTATGACGTGTTTTGCTTTGTTTTTTATTTGAAAAGTTGATTTTTTTTTTTAAGTATATTTTATGATTTTAAACAATGTTTTCAACATTGATAATATAATCAGAAACGTTTCTTGAGTAGCAAATTGGCCTATTAGAATGGATTCTGACTGATCATGTGACACTGAAGACTGGAGTACTGATTGCTGAAAATTCAACTTTGCCATCACAGGAATACATTACATTTTAAGACATATTAGGATAGAAAAGTGTTATTTTACATTCTATTAATAGTATACATAATAGTATACATCTAGACAATATTACTATTTTACTGTATTTTTGATTAAAAAGAAATCACACCAACCCCGAACGTAAATGGTATCTTATATACATATAGCATTGACAATTATATTTTAATGCTTTTTATCGCTTTTATTTCAATATATTTGTCCATAAATCTGGATTATAGGGGCAGATCATTATGAAAAAATAAGCATGAAAATAAAAGTTATGTTTGTACTGAAAAATGAAATAAACAACATAAACCATCAGCTATTCACTGTTAAAGTAATTTTTTTCTCATGTTCTCATTTAGGCCCATCATGAGGATGAAGCATCTGTGAGAAAGAGAGTGGAGAATAAACAAGGCTTTGGAACTACAGCTGAGCGCAATGAAGAGATGTGGACTGACACAGTCCTCGCAGAGGTCACACACAGACATGCTCGCTCACACGCGCACACACATTACTGCTGCTCCCCTGAGACGTACAGTTAATGTGTGTGTGTGTGTGTGTGTGTGTGAATGCCATCTGAACAACTACAGATTCTTTCAAGCCCCTGTCAGGCCTGTTCTCACCAGTTGCTTTCCCTTCTCCCCCAGAGACTCCTGACATTCTGCTGTGTACTTGTGTCCAGGCAGTCGTTCACCTCACACTCACCTTACACCACACACACACACTCTCTCTCCCAAAACCCCCTTCTTCATCTCACCCGTCGCTCTCAAGGCGAATAACAGCGCCTGCTGAATAATGCTCTGTGAGGAAAAACAGCCCTCATTAAGCAAACCAAGTTGCTATCGTTCCTGTCGCCAGGCTTTAAGACAAAGTAGAGGCTACGGTCCGACAGGCTCTCCTGTGGCGCTGCAGTTTGCACTTTAGTTCAGTGTGTTTTTAATGGTATCTTGTAGTGCAGCTCTAGTCCTCTACAACACTGCAGTGACAGTTTTGGCTATTATATCTCCAAAGACGTGACTTAAAGTGATTTCAAATCTACGTTAATCTAAATATGCCGAGCATAAGCCGTAGCATTTGTCATTATCCTGAATGAGCTTTGGAGCTTGCATTAGACAACACTGCCATGACTATTTTTAGTGGTGTGCAATCACCTCTGCTGAGCTACACTATGAAATCTAGTCCTTCTAGACATACATCTCTGCATGATCTACCCCCTTTAAAGGGACAGTCCACAAAAAACCTTCGTGTGATTGCCAACCCGCATTACTAATGTAAAACAAAAGCTGCAAACGAAGATATTTAGCAGAATGTTCAAACTCTTTTGCTCTTTTGATACTGTACATAAAACATGATATAGAGAAAATAAGTAAAGACTGCAGGAAATTCAGCTTTGCCTCACAGGAATAAATTACATTTTAAAATACATAAAAATTGTAAACAGTTATTTTAAATAATAATAGTATTATTATTAATAACAATAATAATAATTATTATTATTTATATA
>NW_015633191.1:167785-169926 GCF_001515625.1 Sinocyclocheilus rhinocerous
TTGCAGTTTTTACTGTAAACTTTATATATACCCAAACTTTATATATACAAATAGACAGCTATTTTTATGTCATAACCAACAATTGATTTGACAAGAAAATTAATTGATAATTGTCTGTCGGTTGGTCGTCGGTCTGTCGGTCTGTCTGTCTGTCTGTCTGTCTGTCTATCTATCTATCTATATTTTTAATGTAATAAAGATGCAATAAATAAATAAATAGTCATTGACCAAGATTACAATTATTTGTGAATACACTCTTTTTCCTTTACACTAAGTATAAAATGAAAACATTCCGTCAGAATATGAGAAAAAATATATAAATAAATAATCATGTAACTTTGGCTGCACTGGAGACACAAGTTTTCAATAAAACCAATTAAAATTTAAGATATAAAATATATAATATATATTTATATCATAAAAATATATAAAACAATAAAAGCTTTAATTTCTGTGTATTTCGATATATATATATATAAATATATATATTTGCTCATACATCTATAAGAACTTATGGGAACAAATCATGACAAATCAAGAAAAACTACATTGTTTGATTTTTAAAGTTAAAGTTACTGGATTTTTGTTGATGTGTAGAAAAATGCCTATAATAACACATAGGATATGTGTTATTATATATGTATAATAACACATTTCAATAATACATTATATTAATTTATTAAATCAGTTTAAGGAGGAAATAAAAATGAAATAAGATAAGTGTTGGATCTATTTCCTGTATGTCAGTGCAGGCTATCAGATACTACAACCCTTGGTGAAATAGCAAATCTTTTCCTGGTGAAATATTCCTTTAACAAAAACTCCCAGCTTCCCCATAAGATAAATCTGTGATGTGTGCAGAGCTATTATTGGTAACTGTACACTATTAAGGTGCAGTTTCTCTAATTACAGCTGGGAGCCATGAGTCAGAGTTACTACTGCATCCTTCAAATGACTTCTGCCGCACATTGCAGAGCCAGGGTTACAGAGACAAGACAACACTCCCACACCAACTCATACAGCCACACACAGATGGCTGGCCTCTGCTGGGGTGTATTATTTGTGTGATCCCTCAGTCCATCTTTGCCGGGCTATTTTTAAAAACCCTAGCAGCGCGTGGCCATGCTTAAATGCATGCTGTCAGTCAGCAGGTTCGCAGATTAGGCTGTTTTTCTACCATCTGTGGCCGTATCTCATTTCACGTATACAGTATCGTTTTGTGCTGCACGGATCCGGGGGCAGGAACACTAGGTTGTGTTGTGAGGAAAGCGGTGGGCAGTGCCAGTAAAGTCATGAAGCTGTGGGTTATCAAATTCAAAACATATGAGTATTGATCATGGCTGTTGCACATGTAGACACGATGCATATCATATTTATACTAATACATAACAATACACAATATATTGATAATGGTGACCCTATTGGTACTTGCCAAAATTGTATGTATGTATGTTTGTATTGTTTGTTTGTATTTTCTGTTCCACATTTGAAAAAACTAAACAGTGATATAGCTTTTCTATTTAGTATTTACATTATAAATTTGCTGCCTGATTTCATCTGAAGAATGTGAAATTCTACATTGCTGCATAAGTGCATAAATAAATAAAATAAGTTTACAGAGTAGATGTCACGCCCCTGGACTCTTTGTGTTGTGTTTTCTCTCCCCAGGTGTGCTGTGTTCCCTTTAATTAGTCATTCCTTGCACCTGTGTTTTCCCAATCACCCAGTGTTTAAAAGCCCCAGTCCTTTCAGTTAGTGTTTGTCGGTCCTCAAACGTCATTCCATGTGTTCCTGTGTCTCCTACGTTCCCCGTGTGATCATTAAAGACTGTGAATTGAAGTATCTCCGTGTTTCCTCGTTCCTCGCTCCTTGCCTCCCGAGAATTGTGACAGAAGGACCGACCAAAACAGTAACTTCCGTGTTTTCCCCTCCGTTTGTTTTCCAGTTTTTTCTCAGTGTTTTTCTTTCTGTTGTGTTTACCCCATGGATCCCTTCTCGCGCCCCAAATTCCTCCTCCTCCTGCAGGACTCTTGAGGACCATACCAGACTGTTCCTGATGGTCGCTAACGTCACCAGCTATCCGGACGACGCGCTCTGCTCTTTCTATGACGCAAGCCTGAACGCCGAGTGCAGAGCGCTGT
>NW_015633191.1:171940-174948 GCF_001515625.1 Sinocyclocheilus rhinocerous
TGTTTATTTTAATGCAAGTAAAAAGTTTTTTTATATTTAGTTTTAGTTTCAGTTAATATTAACACTACTTTGTAAAGATGCTCTTGTTTCCATTGAAGCACAAGCTCTTTGGATCTTCCCAAATCACGCCGGAGAACATGATCAACAGAGCTATGAAAAAAATAAAAACTATTCATTAAATAAATTTTTCAATTAAACTTCTCACTCAAATTGTTATGTAATTCATATAATTAGTCATGAATAAAATTGTATATAATCAGAAAAATGCAAAACTTTTTGTGGTGGAATGCTTTTTTTTACTAGAGGTCTCAGACTTTTGGACCCCATTGTATATACACACACATACAGTAGTTATTCAAACATTCAAAACACATAGTAACTGAGTTACACACAGGAATGTGTGAGCACACAGACGGAGCTACTGAAGGTCAGCTGCAATAATGTATGTTGTGTATGTGAAGCGTGTCTCTTTAACCCTGCTCCTACTGCTGGTGATTATTTTGGAGGTATGAGCCACAGGCCTCTCGGCATACAGTACATACCTCATCCGGGTGGACTAGGTACACCGCCTGCTGAGGCCCCATTGTGGGCACTTGTCCTGGGGTAAAGCAGCAGTGTCTCCCTGAGCCTGGGTCGCATGCCTGAACACCAGGGGCACATGCTACACTATAAGCATAAGCACACGCCGCCTGCCTGTCTGGCCTGTCAGCAGCAGAACCAGGTCATGAGAGGTAAACAGGTGCCTGATCTCAGCTACAACAGGTTTTACACAGCAGCACATATAGATGGATATTATGAATATAGATGTAATAACCTTTCTGGAAAATCCAGCTTAAGTTGGTCATTAACTGGTCTAAACTGGTTATTAACTGGCCCAAGTCAGAGTTATTAAAGCTCTGGATTTTAATTTCATGTTTATTTCAAGTTTGTATTTTCAGGGCTGCCAAAGCTGAACTAAATATACTAACTGGTATCATTTAATAAAGTTTGATGGCATTAAATTCTAGGCACAAGTGTTATTTTTGTATTATTGATATCCAAAAGTTGTAGTTAATATTAGATTTTATTTTATATAGTCTTTTTTTATTTAAATTTTAAAGTTTTAGTAATTTTTTTGGTGTTTTTGTATTTCTTAGTAACAAATATAGATTGTTTTAGTTTTATTATATTTGGTTAGTTATTTTTGTACATCACCTTAAACAAAAATAAGAAATGATGCATTTGCAACTAGCTGAAATAAAATAGGTTTTGTATATTTTATTTTATTGCATCTAATGTTTATTTTATTTCATGGTTTAGTTTTAGTTACACAAAGTAACAAAGTGTTATCATTTTAGACCATCTTGGACCAACTAGAAACCAGCTACCATGTTCTAACCATTATATCATCTTATGTTGGGTTTTTCCAAAAGGGAAGTTCAGCAAGTGTTACACAGGTGGGGAGATTTCAAGCAGTCTCTGCTGTGATGTTTAGTAATTCCCAGGGTCACTAAAGCCTTACAGAGGGGGTTTTGTGCCTGGAAACATGGCCTGTGAGTCACCAGCACTTGTCTTTTCCCACACAGAGAGCGCAGTGTTTGTGCAGAAAGACACAACCACGAGAAGTTGGGCTACAGCCCATACTTTTATAGGGAGTGAAGGAGAGGCCAGCCAAGCCAGCAGAGAGGCTTTGAGTGAGGGGCTTTAATGGCTGTATAAACAAGATTATCGGTAGCTGAGCTTGTTCCAGTATTATGATACCAGTTACTACACACCCGCACACACATACATATACTCAATGCTAAATCTCAGACATACATTCACTCTTTAAATACACACATAAAGCTGCAACAGGTCATGCTTGGTCAGACAAACAGAAATACAGACTGAAATACTGGTCTGTTTTCGGTATTTTTCACATGTGGTTAAAGCTACGACACACAGCACTCAGAGTAAGGTCACTGTCTACCGTCTGCGTGTCTCATCTAGCCAGTCTAGAGCAACAGGTGCCCTTAATGAGTTACATCAATATGTGTGATGTTGAAAAACACCACATTTACATAAAGCACTGCATACACAACTGGAATTTTCCATTGACTCACAAACACAGGCAAACAAGTAAACAGCAACAAAGCTGAACTAATGAACAGATATGTTTATACATAGCCAACTAGTCAGACAAGTAGATAGAAAGACAGATGAACAGACGAATGGACAGACAGACAGACAGACGAACCAGATGACCTGCTCTTATCACCTGATTGTGGTTGTATCTCTCTATTAGTGCTGCTGGATCTTAGTGCTGCGTTTGACACTATCGACCACAACATTCTTTTGAATGGACTAGAAAATTATGTTGCCATTAGTGGAATTGCATTGGTATGGTTCAAATCATACTTATCTGACCTTCATCAATTCGTAGCTGTATATGAAGAGGTATCATATCATTCACAAGTGCAGTATGGAGTACCACAAGGCTCAGTTCTAGGACCGTTGCTTTTCACGCTTTACATGCCACCCTTGGGAGATATCATCAGGAAACATGGTGTTAGCTTTCACTGCTATGCTGATGACACTCAGCTCTTTATTTCTTCGAGGCCCAACGAAACATACCAATTTGCAAAATTAACGGAATGCATAGCTGATATAAAAAACTGGATGACTAGTCATTTCCTACTGCTAAATTCTGAAAAAAAACAAAGGTGTTAATTATTGGACCAAAAACTTCTGCATGTAATAATCTAGAACACTGTCTAACACTTGAAGGCTGTGCTGTCAATTCTTCGTCATCAGTTAGGAACCAAGGTGTGCTATTTGATAGCAACCTTTCCTTTGAAAGTCATGTTTCCAGCAATTGTAAAACCGCATTTTTTCATCTTAAAAATATATCTAAATTACGACCTATGCTCTCAATGTTAAATGCAGAAATGTTAATTAATGCGTTCATGACCTCAAGGTTAGATTATTGTAATGCTTTATTGGGTGGTTGTTCTGCACGCTTAATAAACAAACTCCAGCTGGTCCAAAAT
>NW_015633191.1:175453-195461 GCF_001515625.1 Sinocyclocheilus rhinocerous
CATGTTACCCTTGGGAGATATCATCAAGAAACATGGTGTTAGCTTTCACTGTTATGCTGATGATACTCAGCTCTATATTTCTTCGTGGCCTGATGAAACATACAAATTCACAAAACTAACGGAATGCATAGCTGATATAAAAAACTGGATGACTAGTCATTTCCTACTGCTAAATTCTGAAAAAAAACAAAGGTGTTAATTATTGGACCAAAAACTTCTGCATGTAATAATCTAGAACACTGTCTAACACTTGAAGGCTGTGCTGTCAATTCTTCGTCATCAGTTAGGAACCAAGGTGTGCTATTTGATAGCAACCTTTCCTTTGAAAGTCATGTTTCCAGCAATTGTAAAACCGCATTTTTTCATCTTAAAAATATATCTAAATTACGACCTATGCTCTCAAAGTCAAATGCAGAAACATCGGGTGGTTGCTCTGTGCGCTTAATAAAACAACTCCAGCTGGTCTACAGTACCTAATGTTGTTCAGGATGCAGACACGGTCTGTCAGTTTAAATTAAAGACCCATCTCTTTAACCTGGCATACAAATAACATACTATCACATATAATTCAAATCCGTTAAAGGATTGTTAGGCTGCATTAATTAGGTCAACCGGAACCGGGAACACTTCCCATAACACCCAATGTACTCACTACATCATAAGAAGAATGGCATCTACGCTAATATTAGTCTGTTTCATTCTTATTCCGAGATCACCGTGGCCACCCAGATCCAGTCCGTATCCAGATCAGATGGTCACTGCAGTCACCCGGATCCAGTCTGTATCCAGTTCAGATGGTGGATCAGCACCTCGAGACAACCTCTACAGCCCTGAATGTCAGCGGAGACCATGTCAACTAGATGAGCCCCAGAGACAGATCCCCAGCGAAGACCTCGTCACCTCTACACCTGGAATTAAACCACGCCATGCTGGTTTTGTCTGGCCAGAGCAGAAATGGCCCCCCGACCGAGCCTGGTTTCTCCAAAGGTTTTTTTCTCCATTTCTGTCACCGATGGAGTTGTGGTTCCTTGCCACTGTCGCCTTTGGCTTGCTTAGTGGGGGACACAATTTCTGGCAATATTGCTGACTTGATTGCACAGACACTATTTGAAGAGAACTGAACTAAGCTGGATGATGACTAAGGCTGGGTATTAAGTGTGATACATTTTAGGCACCGACCGAATTGCCTTGATACCATCGAATATCGAAAAATGTCTTGTCGCTTGGTACCAAATTTCGATACCTAAGGGGTTAATCAAGGAAAAACAGAATGCGCAGACTGATCGGTGTATGACATTAAAGTACCGCGAGAGCGAATCGAAAGCTTATGGAGCAGTCTGCGCCCTATAGCTCTCGTGGTACTTTGATTTCATACACCCACATCAAGTCGAACACACCTACTAGTTTACGCCAATGCACAATGTGGCTCAAAAGTGAGGCTGTAGTGTGTAAGCATCCGACTCCCATAGACGTAAGGCTACATTTACACTAGTGCATTTTCGTTTTAAAACAGCTTTTTAAATTAAAGTGTTCCTTGTCCATACTGCCGTTTCCACTAACGTTATGTTTCAGAAAAGATCTCTGTCCACACTACACGACCAAAAACCACCATTGAATGTTTGTAATAACTTCATAACTGTAATAACTTAATAACTGTAATAACTGTTTGTAAACTAACCGATTGCGATCTAATGTGTGTTTTGGCCATATAATGTTGCTGAAATATGTTAATTGTAGCTTATATCAGGCTAATCTGGATCAAGCAACACCTGCTTAGCTTTTCTCATGTAAACACCCTGTATTGTTATGAAACTAGGCAGAATCTCATGAAAATCACAAATACAAATCATATACTGTCGTAACTGTGTGTTTATTAGGTTCATGTTTCATCCGTAATGTTTTTCTGGGTTTCTTATTTACAGAACTGAATGCGGAAGTGTAATGGACATTCGTCTCCGGAGACAGGACATGTAATTAACGCGTAATATGATTGACATATGAGCAGCGAATGAACTTCCTCTAAGTCAGAACAGAGATCGTGAAAGAGAAAACACAGGCAGACAGCGCTAGAAGCAGGCAGCTAATGTTCATCAGTGGGAAATGAATACAAATGATGATTCTGTCTGAGCTATTCGTTTTAAAAGGAAAACGCGCTAGTGTAAACGCACCCTAAAAGATGTGGAAACTGAAAACTATTTGAACTTTATTAAAACTATTTGCACTGATTTATTGTGTTGGTTACATTTGGTTCCTTTGTGCTTTTTTTGTTCCTTTGTGCAGTGGCTCAGGAGATTAGTCTTTGAGTCTGTAAAAACGTCTGAAAAAATTAAAGTTTTTATTTTATAAATTGGTATCAAAAAAAGTATTGTTCAGGAACCAGTCTCAAAGGTATCGAAATGTTTTTAACAATACCCAGATGACATCACTGAATCAATGATGAACCGAATTTAACTGAAAAACTGACTGTTTTCTATTGTCCTTTTGCATTATCAGCACGTTTTTTTTTTTGTTTAACACTGTAAAGCTGTTTGACACAATCTGTATTGTATAAAGCGCTATATTAATAAAGGTGACTTGACGAACAGATAGAGAGATACAGATATAGACAGACCGACAGATATAAAAACAGATAGACAGACAGACAATAAATAGAGAGAGACGATAAATAGATAGACAGACAGACAGACAGACAGACAGACGATAGATAGATAGATAGATAGATAGATAGATAGACAGACAGACAGACAGACAGACATACAATCAATAGATATACAGACAGAGAGATGGATAGACAGACAGACAATCAATAGATAGACAGACAGACAGACAGACAAACTGTCTAGAATTAATTTTATAGCGTTCTTTGCTTTTTGCATGTGTACGTATTGAATTCAGTCCACAGCCTCACTACATAAAATGTAGCCCTGTCATCGAGTGTTTAGTTCTTCCCCTCTTTTTTTTTTTTTTTTTGCCCTCTTCCTCCTACGCTCTCTCTAGCAAGTGCTTTTAGAATTACACTTTACAGCTGACAGCTTTACAGTTGAGGCAGCAGATTCCACATTATTACTACTTCAGATATTTGTGGCCCACAGGTCCTCTGATTGGTTGAGGAGCCTCTGACACTGGAGATGCAGACAGCCAATGAGGTTTCTGCTCCAAGGAGCTGTGAGGAAGGTAGTAAATCAATGGTATCTGGTGTCCAGGGCAGTGCTGACACACACGGTCACTGCAGACTGTTGAAAACACACAGTCGGACACCTATTCAGTGCTAAACTCTTTAGATTTAGCGCAGGCTGTTCCGTCACTTTATGCGTTACACAATGTGAAATGTTTTTCCTCTGTTTTGACTATCCTGCTGTTCTCTTGTCTGTTTTATACTAATCTCACCCAGATTGTGAAAAACATCTGCGAAGGAATGAAAGAACGTACGCCGGACAGCCTTCAGGTCCATTTCAGGCTGGGTTTCAGCAGGCACCTGATGGCTGTTGCCACGGGGGCCTGACAGCTGAAGCTGTTATGGGCATAAGCTCCCATTTATTCAGACAACTGTAAGAAGTGCTACGTCAAACCCTGAAACACTACTAAATAGTTTAAACAAAGATCCACTGAGCATTTGTTCTTCCACAGCCAGCCTCAAAATGCCTCATATCTCCTCTCAAAGACATTTTCAAAGACTCTGGATCAGACACAATGGAAGACATCCACTAAGCTGAGGGAAAATTGGATCTGGTGCTTATGAAAAACTGTTATCATATGCAAACAGAATAAATCCACCAGCATGAGAATGTTGATTGACTTAACATTTAATGAAATGTTGCTTTACATGTTCACATGTCATGTCAACGATAAAATGTAAAGACATGACATGGTTAGAGTTTAAATCTGCCCAGATAGCACACGCACATCTGCAAGATGTCTGTTAAAGATTGCTTCATCTGGAAAGCATCTGCTGTGCGCACCCGAGTTCGGAAGCGTTCACATCATCCAAACGTATCGAACTCTAACGTCAATCGAACCCAGGTGCACAACAAAATGCTAGTGTGAAAGCAGCCTTAGTGTGGACAAGGCCAAAGGTTTCTACAATGAGTTTTTGCAGTGTTGAGTAATGTATCACAGACATATCTGTTGATTCCTCAAACACAATGTTAATCAGAATTCACTCACTGCTCACAGCGTTTTGTTCAGTGCTGAGTTATGTAAGCTCATGAATCCTCTTATTATAACAAACAAAAGTGTAGACACGATGTAAATAAGCGATTCATTGTACAGTCTAGGGAGCTTCATTGATTATAATGGAACTTTGTGAGATCGCGATGAACTAAGATGAGTAACAGTTTTTAATGATTATTAAGGGTGTTTGCAAATGTAAAATTTCAAATTTCAAAAAAACAGTTCAATAAACAAGAAGTAAATATTAAGTGACTTACATTGTCTGACTAGCCTTTAACACTGTTGCCTGATTTTGCTCTATTTCATCAATGAAAATAGCTTCAAACAAAATCACAGCTGTGCCGCTGGCATCTCCAAACTAACACAGCCATGTTTCGTTTATGAATGTACGTGTGTTTTTAAACGAATCCAGTGAGTCACTGATCCAATTACCCATTCATTTCATTCCTTTCATTCGGCCTTTTGAACGAATCAATTGAATGATTAAGTGATAAAATCAGTGACTTGCCATCACCTACTGGCAGTTTTAGTTTCATTTTTAAAGTATCATTTCAATTATTTAAATAATTTAATATTTCTATATTCAAAATGTTATATTTAAAACATTCATCTCAACATGAATTTATGATTTTAATTGTAACCATGCCACCTCTGAGCCTCATTAAATGTCTGAAAATACAACAAGTGTTCTTCTGTGCCACCTTTTTAGTACAAATTAATTTTGTTAATACTAATTTAATTTGATTGGTAATTTATTCTCATTATTTTACTGTTCTTATTGTATTGTTTTAAATCTAAATTTTAAAATGCTTATAAATATAAATGTTTGAATTTGACATAAAAGTTGACATACTTTTAATAAAGTTAGAACAAACTTGGATTGTAGTTGCATTAACACTCAATTTGAAATTATAAATACATATTGGGACTTGGGACAGTAAAGGCAAAAATGCTCTTTTTGCTGTGGAGTCAAGAAATCTGTAAATATGATTAAAAGATTAATATGAGACAAAACTATATCAAAAACAATGGGCATGGAGAAATCAACAGTTTGGAATGTCCTAAAAAAGAAAGAAACCACCAGCAACTACAGGAACCAACAATGACCTGGTCGGCTGAGAAAAACAACAGCCGTTGATGACAGACAAATCATAAAAGCTGTAAAAAAAAAAAAAAAGGACCCTAAAATAAGTTTCTGTAAAATCACCAACAACCTCCAGAAAGCTCTGACAATCTACTGTCCGGAGGAGACTTCAACAGCAGAATTACAGAGGCTACACAGCAAGATGCAAACCTCTGATCAGCAACAAACGTAGAAAGGCAAGATTAGAGTTTGCAAAAAAGCTCAAATTGTGAGCCAATAGAGTTTTGGAACAGAGTTTCATGGACAGATGAGACAAAGATTATTTATTATCTAAGTGATGGGAAAGCAAAAGTGTGGAGAAAAAGAAAGGAACTGCAAATAATCGTAAGCTCATCTGTGAAGCATGGTGGAGGTGGTGTCATGGCGTGGGCATCCATAGCTGCCTCTGGAACAGGCTCTCTCAACTTTATTGATGACTTAACGAATGATGGTGATAGCAGAATGAATGCAGAAGTGTACAAAAACATCTTGGCTACCAATGTTCAAGAAAATACCACAAGACTCACAGAAAGTGCTTCATATTGCAACAGGACAGTAACCTAAAACACACTGCTAGCTCAGTCAAGGAGTTGGAATCGGGGCAAAGAAATGGAAGGTATTAGATTGCCCAAGTCAGTCTCCAGATTTATATCCTAGTGAACATGAATTTCACCAGCTAAAGAGGAGACTAAAGGCAGAAACTCCCCATACCAAGCAACGGTTAAAATTGTCTGTATTAAAAGCTGGGAAAAGCATTTCAATGGATGAAACCAAGAGTCTGGTGATGTCTTTGGGTGGCAGACTCACTGCTGTGATTGCATGCAAGGGATCCACAACTAAATATTAGCTTTTAAACTTTTACATTTTAATTGTCCCAATACTTATATTCACATCAGATTAGGGAATGAAACTCTAAAAGTGCTGTCCTTTTTATTTGGTAAACCAACATATTACAACTTTTTTGTAAATATAAGAATCTTGAAGTAGCCTAAGTTTAATTTTTCCCTTACACAATTGAAATTATTTTAGCATAAAGCAACATTGTTGTTATATTTTGTTTAAAGCAATTTTTTATAAAAAATTGTATTACAATTATTTTTAGACATATTTTCTAAAAACAAGTTTTTAAACATATTCATCCATTTAAATAAATGTTTCTATCTTGTTTAATGTATGTTCAGAGACTTATCCAAAAAAAAACATTGAGCCCTATTGGAACTTGCTACCATAGTTGCTTGTGGGAAATGAACCCCAGTGGCCTGTAGCACGAAGCGAGATTAACAAACTCAGAGTTTCGGAGTAAGTTTAGAGTTGACAAAACCAAACAAATCCAACCTGGTTTAGATCAGGTTCAGCGGGCTCACAAAGCTTGATATAAAATTCTCAGTCAACTCAGAGTTTGATCCAGAGTTTGATTAACTCCGGAGTGTGTGCACCTGAAAGTGTGACACGTGCAGCAAACAGTCACCCTGCATTCTATTCGGAAGGGCTCATCCATATGCCCTAATCCCTTCAAAGTGTTTACCCTCTGGCGTGAGAGCTTCGAAGGGTTGAAGGGTGTAGGAGACCAAACAACTGTTTCTTGAAGTGCCCTTCTGCGTCATCATCATGTGCCCACACAGAGGCGCCGTCATCATGCAGAATCTGCGCAAAGGATCATGGGAGCCCGAAGTGTCCATCAGTTGTACCCTTCGAAATCCTTCATTCGAAGTGCCCTTCGGAGGGCGATATATCCCGTTTGGAACACACCGTCAATCACACGGCACATGTGGTGAGCGTCAGCAAAGGGTCAGTTTGATTCACTTCTCGCGAGAGTCGGCGCAATTAACTTTTTTGCTGAAGACTAAGAGATGTCGTAATTAAAAATATAATGAATTTAAATGCATGTACAAGGCAGGAATAAATACTGCTGCTGCAGCAAAAGTTTGAGAAGGCAGCAGAAGGAAAATATATGACTATGCAAATGAATCAACTGAATTTAATTATTTATATAGTTACACACAGGGCTCAAAAGGAAAACAAATGTAATCATTTTAAAAGTTGGTTATATTAAATCTTATCTATTTGTATATTTAAATTGATAAATTGAAATTAATTGTCACTTCATATAATAATTATATGATATATTATATATATTATATGAGTTATAAACAATTATAATTGATATAATACAAAATATAATAAATACGTAGCTGCAAAAGTCTGGCAATTTTGTCTCTAAAACTCTTTGCTTTAATTTGAAGCGTGAGATGGAGGAGTGGCTTTATTTCATCAGATATATGTGAATTTGCTCTCAGCTGATTGGTCCATTTTGGGTTTGCGAACTCTAACCCAGAATAAAACCTGCTCCGGAGTTTGCTCAAACTAAACGCGAACTGGGTAAAAACTGAAACCGGCTTCGTGATACAGGCCACAGGTCGATGTGTTAGCAGTAAAATATCTGTAGGCCCAAACCACCTGAATAGTGCCACCTGTTGGTCTTTTGATATGCAACCATCAGTACTTACTTAAAAAATATTAGAAGCATTCTGAGGTTATGACCTGAAAGGACAAACCAATATGTCTGCTTTATGAGGCCTTTGCATTGATTGGCATGTTTGGCTTCTTTCCAGAACTCTTAGAAGAGGGCAATCCTTTTAAACAAACAGCAGTGCCTACTATTTATGCATACTGTGAGCAGATAATATATGCTCCCTGTGTATGTGTCAAGCGAGCTGACCTTAGTTAGCATCAGACAGAATGTGCTAGGGCTGCCTCAGAGCTACAAATCTACCTCCAGTTACCATCTGTTCTCTATTGGCTGATTAGCATTTTGAAAACTGCAGGCTAGTAGATAAAAGAACGTATTTCTGAAGTTTTACAAGGTTCTTGCAGACCCAGTTCCACAGGGGGGCAACTCCCTCCTAAAAAAGTATGGTCTAAACCAGGGGTGCCCAAACTCGGTCCTGGAGGGCTGGTGTCCTGCAAAGTTTATCTAACAACACAATAGTGCATGTGATTTTATTCAATATGCTTTTATAGTTCAATAAACAAGAGGTTAATATTGAGTAACTTACATTTTATACACAATATTGCCAGTTATGTTCGTCTATTTTGTTCCGAAATATTTCCAAACAAAGCCACAGCAGAATCGATGCAAATGAGCAACACACAAAGGCATTCCTGAATGAATCAGTGTTTCGAATCGTTTGAATGAATGATTCAATGACTCAATTGTATCCATAACATTGAAATACAGTCACTTGTCGCCACCTATGGCATAACGTTCTAACCTGCAGAAAGAATCACTAAAAAAAATCGCCACCAAACGCAGACTAGCAGAGGGTTTCAAACAAATCTGTGCTGTTCGACTGCTATATGAGCTCGGCGAATTAGCCTAAGTTTGAGGACCAGAACTGTTGTATGAATGTTTTTTTTAATCACTAATAGAATAGAATAGAACAAAAATATAATCTTTAAAGAAATAGTTTAGATGTAAATGAGTTTGTTTCCTCATTGGAACAGATTCTGAGAAATTTAGAATGACATCACTTGCTCACCAATGAATCCTATGCAGTGAATGGGTGCCATTAGAATGAGAGTCCAATATTATCAATATCCATATTACATTCTCCAGTGAAGAGAGAAATATGCACAAATCAAGCAATGTTTACAAGCAAAAACAGTAAAAAAAAAAATTGCCATTGCTGAGAAAATTGTGCAAAATTTCTCCAAATCTGTTCCTGATGAAGAAACAAACTCATCTACAATTTTCACTCACCAAATTCCATGTCTAAACATCAGACAGAATATGCAATGATTCTCCCATTCTCCTTTCACTTTGCATTCGGCCCACTCAAGACTCAATTACAGCTAAAACCTTTACGAATCTCATTGTGTGGAAGGCAACAACTGCAGAGTCTCCTCTCCAGAAACTTCACAGAGCTCTCTGGATCTCAGCGGGACCTCAGCAAAGCCTGACCCATGTGTGACTATCACAGTGGAGCGGCGCATCTTCATGTCTGCAGTAAATCCACTGTGCGTGATTCCTGCTTAGAATGTGAGTGAATATCAAACTTGAATAAAGCTGTTTAGCGCACCACATGTGTCTGAGGAAAATACTGACTCTCGCCGGTTTGGAAAATCGTCACATGGTCACTCAATTCAAACTTCACCACAGCTGTATCAGCATACAGCAGCAGTGCGGTTCTTTCAAACACAGCATGACTTCTGTTTGAAAGACACTTTAATTCTCCTTCTGTCCCACTGTAGGAAACCCGATTAGACCTCATCTTAACGACTCTTGCCTTTCAGTTTCGGAAGGAAAGTGCAGGAATCTGCAAGATGGGCTGCTTGTAATTTATGGCTTTGGCTTCATTGGTGATTTACGCTCTTAGAGTGATAAAATGGCAGAGAGCTGATGATTATGTATGCATAAGGATTAATGGAGGCTATTTAAAGACTCCACACAGAGCAGAGAAGACAGGGACACAATTTTCCATTCTGAAAGGAAGTGGAAAATCCATGGATTATCCTCAAAATGACTGTGCTGTGTTGTTCATTCATCAAACTTGGCGCTATGCCACAGTTCTGATACCAGAGGAAGCTTTTTAATCGACTGTGGTTGTTGGATATTGATCAGTCATTGGTTGGTTGGTAGTAGCAGCAGGTGGTGAACCAGAATGAATGCAACCAGGGTCATAAAGCCTCTTTGCCTGGTACTGTGCATTTCACAGCAGCACCATTTCAACAATGACCTCAACATATGCTGGTGTATATAAATGTACACTACTGTTCAAAAGTTTGGAGACAGTAAGAGAAAGAGAGACATTCGTATTTTTTTTTTATTTAGCAAAGACATTTAATTATATTAAAATAAATGCTGTTCTTTTGAACTTTCTATTCATCAAAGAATCCTGACAAAAATGTACCGTTTCCACAAAAACATTAAGCAACTGTTTTGAACATTTTTAATGATAACAAATGTGACACTGAAGACTGCAGTAATGACTGCTGAAAATTCAGCTTTGCTTTGATGGTTATAATTAAAATGTGTTGTTTTAGGTGTGTTTTAAACCTGTGAAATATCTCTGCACAAAGACAAATAACTGTTTCTGTGGGCAAAAAGTAAAAAACTCAAATTTATGCATTGCAATTTCATTGGCATGTTTGCTCAGTAGAAAATATTTTTTTCATAAGACCTAGATTTAGACCTAGGTCATGATGACTTGTGAATAGGCTGCTTTATGCTTTGAAGGCTTAAATGTCATTGAAGGAGTAAGAAATATGCTTTCTTTTATTCATAGTACTGAAACTACTTTACACTGCTTATTTGTATGTACATTTTGTATGCATACCTATATGTATACACACATACTGTGCATATCATATATACATTTCCATGCAACAGAAAAAAAAAACATTATTGAATTAATCCTTATGCAAGAACACTTTATTAAAATGAATGTAATAACATTTTACAACCCTGTGCTCTGTTCCGGCAGATATTCAATTGTCAATAAGAGTGTGATTAAAAGTTGTAAACAATGGTGGTTGTTCTGTATTACTCCCCAAACAGGCCTCATTAAGTCGAGGCATTAATACTCTGCTGTGCTTTCAGTGCTGCGGATCGCTGTGGGATCAGCTCAAGAGAGTTCCTTCCTGTCGACGGGGCTTGTTACTGTCACACTTGTCAATAAGAGTGTGATTAAAAGCGATTTGTGCACTTTTTGAATCAGAAGAAATAAGTCAGCCAAATGTAACCTGTTGTAAACAATGGTGGTTGTTCTGTATTACTCCCCAAACAGGCCTCATTAAGTCGAGGCATTAATACGCCGCTGTGCTTTCAGTGCTCTGGATCGCTGTGGGATCAGCTCAGGAGAGTTCCTTCCTGTCGACGGGGCTCGTTATTGTCACAAGCATCCTCACTAGCTCCTCTCGCGGTGAAGTTCCCTAATTAGTCACCTCACCTCACCTCAGGAGCTCGTCTCTCCTGATTCACAGAGAGCAGCACACAATACAAGGCACAAAAATAGTCATTTTAATGAGGCCGTGTTTTCAGGTGTAGCTACTAGAGATAAAACTGAATTTTGTTTCACAGGTAGTGGGTCACGTTAAAACACAGATTTTTGGGTACTGGGATAAAAACCGAACACAAAAATGAGACACATGAAAGTTTATGTAGCAAGAAATGATTTCGGTTTATTCTGTTCAACAGATTAATGCACTTTGTTTGAGTGCATCTGGTTTTTCCCACAAAATGTGTGCACTTAATACAGGTAAAACACCACCAGATACAAAATTATTTTTCAAATATTTTTTATCAATATTGACTAACAGGTCAAGTTCCCTAATTAGGGTTAGTTAAGTGTTTCAAACTGATTTTCAGGTTTACCTATGTCAGATTTTTCTTGTTAATTGTCAGTAGCAAGAGGGCCTTTTCATTATGAAGCAAAATATCTAAAAAAAAAAATTTTTTTTAAATCCTAAACACTTGGTTTACCATTTATTGAAACTGACTTAAAAAAAAAAATCTTTTATTCAGCAAGGACGCATTAAATTGATCAAAAGTGAACGTAAAGGCATTTATGTAAAATTCAGTTTTAAATAAACAATGCTCAAAAAACATTATTTTAATCAAAGAATGGAGTAACGGTTGCCGAAAAGTTATTTTAAATTGTAATATTTCACAATATTACTTGTGAGCCCTATAGTGCGCATAAGAGACTTACTTCCAAAACATGAAAAAAACTTACCGACTCCAAGCTTCTGAATGGTAAGGTATATATAATAATAAATAATAAAATTCATCAGAGACTGTGTGATGTTTTTGAATCATTAAAATTACAGCTGAAGAATCACAGAAAACCAAAACACATTCATAATAAACACATTCATAGTAATAGTGAGCTACAGTATAACTCTTTATAGCTATCCTGTGATGATGTGACTCTCATCTAACATTATTATCACTGAGAAATCAGCTTTTTAATATGCCATATGCTACAAGCAAGGTTCAAATCTGCATTGGAAACTCCACTGGGCTTTAAGTCCAACACTTTAACCACTCAGATGATGCTCCTGTGGCACTATATTTTTAAGTGTCTGGTTTTCATATTGGAAATCAAGACTAATGCAACTAATAATTTCACCATGCTGTCAGTTCCAGGCTGCGCTACGCTGTGGCTCAGTGGCAAACAAAACAACCGTATCAAGTTGTCTTGAGCCCGCCAATCATTCCTCTCAGCAGGGTGAAGTAGCCTACTATCCATGGGGACGGCTTTACCAGAATCCCGGCTGAAGCGGATGTTGGAAGAGCCAGCAGCTGTGAACCCAGTGGCCTTGCCAAGCACTGCTGGACAGCCAAACCAGATGTGCAACCCAATAAAATTCATGTTAGAGATGAGGGGCAGACAGATGGGTGGGGCTGTGGGTGAGTAGATACGTTGTGTCTGAGGAAAGCTGGCAAACCACACAAAAAAAGAGAGCGAGACATTCTCTTAAATGAAAAACAGAACACCATATGCTTCCAATGACGTTTACATTTTTTAAATTTTATTTTTAACTGTGAAAGTATGTAAAAACATGTTGTGTGTGTCTATGATCCTGGGTTTCTGTGTTAAAAATGCACAAGTCTTAGACTTAAACTGACACCTAGTGGTGTGGATCCGTATTTGTGAAAAAGTTTATGGTTAGTGATTTGGTTGTAAAAACGTACTAAAGCAGCTAATCTTGATTCATTTCTTTTGCAAGTGAAAGTGTCCAATAATAAGGGAGAGAGTCTTTTAAGATCAAGTGAATAGTATTCGGCTGATCATGTGATTTTAAAATGGCTGCCTACATGAGGTGACCTGCTTCATGTAAAGTAAATCAGCTTTTATTAGGTTATATGAGTGGAGTTACTCCACTGGAGTACCTCTCATGTGAGTGTACTTTAGATATTTATCCTTTCTTTATATAAACATCGTTTTTATGAGGAATAATCACTGATGGTACCTTTTAAGTACCACTGGTGTAAAAACAAAACAAAAAAAAATTACTACAACTACAAATTAATAATGTATTTTCAGATTAACTTCATCAGTATCATCTCGTGGTATTTGTTCAAAACCATGCCAAAACCTTGCTTTATCAGTAAGTGTGTGAAAGTTGGCATGTACATCCATGTCCTAAGACAACGCCTTGAGTCTGTTTTCTTAATTTGGTCCACAAGGTTTTGATTACGGGGAACTGCCCCTGGGACTCCAAGACCTCCGGACTCAGAGAGACCAGAAAGGGCAAAAACAGGAAGACAAAAAACAGCCCTTATGGTTATGGATGTAATATTTATTTCAAATATCTAAATCAATGTTGAGTCATTCTTACCAGAACAGTGCAATTTCACAGTTTTTGCCTGATCGGTATGTGATCAGCTTGGAATCATTTTCTGCTTGTGAGAATGTGTGGACTGTCACTATCTATGGACTGTGACTGTGTAACTGAACCATGCCAAAGGACATTGGCTTTGCGTTTCGAAAAACTCCCCACTGTGATTGTCAAATTAGGGTTCCAGCTTGCGTTTACGAACACATATCACCACCTAGTGGTTATCAATAAGTATTTTTTTGTTTTAAATATGCATAGGTTCATACTTAATCCATGTTATCATTCTTAACCCTATACTGAGATGATATGAGCAGTTATTATAGTTAACTAAAACCATAAAAAAAAAACTTTAGTTACTTGAAATAAAATAAATGTTAAGTAAAGTTAAATAATAATAAAACTTTATTTCAACTAGTTGACAAGGCAACATTTTTCATTTTCATTTAGTTTAATTTGATGAAGTATTTTTTTGTTTTAAATATGCATAGGTTCATACTTAATCCATTTTATCATTCTTAACCCTATACTGAGATGATATGAGCAGTTATTATAGTTAACTAAAACCATTAAAAAAAAACTTTAGTTACTTGAAATAAAATAAATGTTAAGTAAAGTTAAATAATAATAAAACTTTATTTCAACTAGTTGACAAGGCAACATTTTTCATTTTCATTTAGTTTAATTTGATGCACTAAAATAACTAAAACATTTATTTAAAACTACACACATATTTAAAATAAATAAATAAACAATAATTAATACAATGACAAAAATACACAAAAAATAACTAACTAAAATTAAAGCAAAACTGGGTAAAAAAACTAATTCAAAATATTAATGAAAAACATAATAGTATCTAAAATAACACTAGTTAGAACATGAGAAAGATAATGTATCCCAGAGAAGTTAATTTAATTTAGCCACACGCCAGATGGATTTGACAATATTTCTGCATAAAATACATAAGTGGTAAATACACTGTATCAAATCTTGTCAATCTTATCAAATATATTTTTATGAACCATGCACAATGATATAACAAAACAGCTGATGTGTTTAGCATGCTGAATAATTTATGGCAGATAATGTGAATTTCAAAATACAGTTCTTAACTCTTCACATATCAAAGATCAGAACTGAAACATATGCCACATAAAAGGTTTTTTAAGAAATCCTGAGAAAGGTCGTGAGGCATATCAGCCACTGACTGAATTGACAAAAGGAATGGAACATTCCGGACGTCTGCGTGCATGTGAGGAAGGATACGCAATGAATGCCGAGCTCAATTCCCTGCCTTTAGTAAGATTAATAACAGACTTGTCTGGGCCGTAAAGCTTGAATCTGAGGAGAAGTTATGAAAACCTTGTGGATTAAGCTGGTGATTAGAGTGAAACATTCCACTCGGATGAAATTTCCAAGTATGTCTACATAAAACACGCGTCTTGAGCTTGATATCACTCATCATTCAACATTAAATACTGTCTGTTGAGGGATCACTTTTCTAAGAAAGCAGATATTTCTCAGTGCTGTAAACAATAGCTATGTGATCAGACTTTAATACATGGATCATTAGTGCAAATCTGCAGGAAATACTATATGGATATTATTAGACATGATTTTGACACACACAGGCTGGTCATCTGGCTCTTCTCCTCTGAACCACAATGGTTCCAGCCACAACGTCATAAACAGTTCTGTTGTGCTGGAAAAATAGTAACGTGATAAAGATAGGGAACAGGAAGGCGATGGAGAAGTTTTTGTTTAAATAAAGTACAGTGGAGCTGCAAAAAAACAAAAAAACATTTGCATTATTATACTACCTGTGAAATTGTTAATTGGTATCTATCTATCTATCTATCTATATATGTATTACAATTACGGATGCCACAATTAAGTAATCGTTTAAAGCAGCAATTAATCATTCAAAGTCCACTTATGTTATTCTGCGTGCTTAAAATGCTTCTTTTTTTTCTCTACAGGTTATCTTTAAGCTGATGATACACGGGGCAACTTTTTGAGCAATGTTGTCGGGCAACTTTGGGCATTGTTGCCATCAACGCGCAACCAGGTGAGACACAGGGCACCCGGACCGATCTAAAGTATCCAGATAGAAATTTGTTACCCATTCTCAATGGGAAAGTGCCCAAGCAACATTGCTCAAAAAAAGTTGCCCAGCAAAATTGCTCAAAAAGTTGCCCCGTGTATCATCAGCCTAAGGGTTTTTCCATTGTTTTAATTTTAGTTTTAGTATAACATTATAATACCATGCATATTTTTACTTTTTTATTTTTTAAATAAGAAACCAATCCACTGTATAGCTGATATTTGAAGCTTAACACCATAGAAAAGCAATAAATGTTTTTTAGTTAGAGTGTTTTCAGCCTGTTTATTTTCATATAATTTCAAGGAAATTTTGTCATAATCATTCAGCCCTAATATATACTGTATATGGCCACAGCATTATAAATATACGCATAACTCACGCAGAAAAGCTGACACTGGATGCCGGTACCACCAAAACCCGATTCGGCTGCACTAGGACTGTCGTATCACATGTGACGACTCGAAGCCCCAGCAGGAACTTTCCCGGAGTGGCACCTCCAGCTCCCCAAATACAGATGATCTGCAGATGAAGACAGAACACAGACTGAAGGAAATGTGTGGGCTGTTTAAAAATATAAACTCATAACTCATTCAAATCACTTTTAGACTACAGAGTTTTCAACCAAATGCTGCTACTAAGTGAAAATATGACAAGGCTAAAATGACTGATTATTTATTTTTCTGATAAAACCGATCTAAAACTGTAAATTAAAAACAGATTGAGAGACAAGGCTTGTAATTGTGGCTTTCACAACATGAAAGATGCTCACTCACTTCATAGACACACACTAGGACTCTGTATGCTAAAGCCACGACCATCATCTTCTGCAGGTCCTCCAGTGATGTGTCCTCATCAATCTCTTCCACGATAAACTGCATCATGAACTTGGAGATATCTCTGTTCACAAGATCAAAGTTACATGAACTTTCATACAATGTACTGTATATACTGTATATACACTATGTTCAAAAGTATGGAATCTGTAAGATTTTTTAATGTATATGAAAGAAGTCTCTTTTTTACAAAAAAATACAGTAAAAATAGTAAAACTATGTAAAAGAATTTGCATTTAAAATATTTTTTTCTATTTTATTGTATTTTATTCCTGTGATGCAAAGCTGAATTTTCAGCATCAATACACCAGTCTTTAGTGTCACATGATCCTTCATTAATCATTCTAATATGCTGAATTGAAAAAACATTATCAATGTTTAAAACAGTTGTGCTACTTAATAACTTGTGGAAACTGTGATATTATATATACAACAGTACATCTATAACTACATGATTCAAGAAGGATAATTCATACTGGATCAATTCCTTTCTTGTTCTCAACACGTTCTCGACTCACTTCATTCCACTGAGATGCATGATCCACAACACTATGGTTGCCTTAAAACAGAAGAGAATGAAGAAATCCACAGTTTCAGCCAGAAATCTACGGAGAGCGGAGGGGATGGTGTACTCTCTACCTGAAAGAACAAAGGATGAAGTGAGGACCATGAAGTTAGAACCTAACTTCAATGCTTCAACAGATTTAAGAAAATCAGACCTTTTCTACAGAGTTCACATCAGTGTCACAAATTTGCTTACATCTGATTGGTGATGTATGCAGAAAGGCAAATTAAGTGTACAATTAAGTGCAATTTTTCCAGTAAAAGATACTATGTGCCATGTAAATTAAGGTTGGCCTCTATAGGTGCTGTGCTGTGACACAGTAGCTGGTTCACAGGTGTCATTGTGTGTCAAGGCTTTTACAGTATCACATATTTTAGGAAATATTTTATCATCTTAATTTTATTTAAAGTCCCCCTGTAGTGAAAATCAAGTTTTTTATGTTGTTTATTTGTCTATATGGTGTTTTTAATATGCCTTTAGACAAACCATGTGCCAATCTATTAATCAACACCATTGCGGAGTATTTTCTCCTTAAAACTGTAGTTTCCCAAAGGCTGACCCAGAAATACGGTTTGAATTGATCAAAGATAAGTTTTAAGGGATGAAATATTTGACTACAGGGGGACTTTAACAGATTTTATTTGTAAATCTGTTTGATCTTAAATGTGGTGTAAGACTTTTGGTCCGCACTGCATATACCTGTACTACTGCAGGTACTACATGACTACGATACTGAGACAAATAGTTCTCCAACGCCAAGTTTACATGGCAAAGGTGGCACAGAAGCGCTTCTAAACTGGCAGTTAGGTGTCTTTACACAGACTGTCTGATGCTGCTCAGAGATGGCATAAATGCATTTACACTGCAATTTTCCATTTACTTCGGAACTGGATATATAATACTAAAAGTACATATGATGGGGGATTATGGAGATACAGGTACATAAAAGGTACATTTATTCCAATTCTTCATTAGCGTTTGTTAGCGTGTTTAATGAAGCAACTAAATACTCCGTCTCCTCGAAGCACTGGATTGACAGCTACCTGCAGGCTGTGCTGGTCCTCTCTCAGCAGTGCTGGATGAGGCAGTGGCTGCTGAACGGATGGATGGTGGGCTGCTCATCTGGTTATACCAAGCGGCGATGTCAGCGGGCGTCGCGGCACACGCAGATGTGGAGCTGCCGCCGGGTGCCTGGCAACCGAACTGAGGCGGAGGAAAGAGCGGCGCGGACATGAGCACCCAGCTGCCAGCTCACATAACCACTGTAATAGCGCCACATCCACTGCTGCAGCCGCTTGCAGTATTCAGTCGTTGTCATGTTGTCATCGGACCCTTGACCGTTTTTGACCGTTTCTTCCGCCATGTTTACGCCTTGAGACTTGCTCAGGAGAATTCAGTTCCCCTGTTTCTCCTTCAGTGCGTCTGCGCAGCATCAAGACGATAAACACGTCGGTCCTCATGATTTCGCGCATGCTCTGTCGAGCGGATCGTGTGCTTCTATCAGGTTATAGCGTTTATACCTTTATCCCCGTCAGCATAAGTACCTTATTTTTCATTTTTATTTCACGATGTTTGTTAGATAATTTGTTATTGCATGCAGGCTTTAACGTATAGAAAGTATTGTTTTCAAATGCTTTATTGCTTAATCGTTAGTCAGATCCCTTACGAAAAATAACCATGCTTTTATTATAGTACTAGGGTAGAGTTGGAGGAAACGCCCCCTTTAGGACTGTGTAATTGTATTTTATTAATTTTTTTTTGTGAAACAAAAGTTAAATGTGTCCAGAACAGTTATCATAGTTTTAGTGACAATGACATAAATTATAAACCAAGTATGAAAAATGTCCAGAGTTTCATGTTATTAGATTTTTTAACCAAAATGTAATTTGTACCAATCTGACAAAACAATTTGCTTTATACATTTACAGCAAAATCAGAGTACAGGCAGTTTTAGCTTGAAATTAAAAAGAATATAATCAATAATTATGAATTACAAAATTATAATAGCCTATTTGAAAAATATTGTTAGCTGATGTTAACTGCCTAGCTAACTAGCTACCTGATTCTGACTTGATGTGATTTTTAAATATAAAGTCCAAATATTTTTATTCAACCACCTAGTAACTATACATTTGATGGAAAAACAAAGGATTTGATGTTCAGGACAGAGTAACTACAGTAGCCTAATGAAGCCATGCCCCCTGGGGGTGTTTTGCCATGTCCTTCTGAAAATATTATATTTTTCTTAAATAACGCATACTCCCTATCTATAGGCCTTACTATTCTTATATCATATATAACTGTGATGTTCTACAAAACAGCTAGCTTTAACCTCCTGAGACCCTGCATCCTCATATGGCAACATTATATTTTAGTGAATTTCTCTGAGACTATACATGCCACAGTTTTAAGTCTGGATGTCCTGTACAGAGCACATTCAGGGCTTTTCAGAGATACTAGATGTTTGGATGTTTAACCATGACCACTCCCTCTCCTTGGTCTTCAAAAATGTATGATATTACTTTAGTGACACTCTTATGGAAATATAATAATATTTTGTAATTATCATTTAAATCTGACTAATTTTTAAACTGCTTGTCATAAATCAACATCTCAGGAAAATGTTATGGGGTTTCTTATACAGAGTTAAAAAAAAATCCTGAAAAGAAAAATGTATTGGTGATTTTTGCCTATGCATGTTCATTCATGTCTTTTTACTTTTTAAAAAAAAAGTCCGTAGCATAACTTATGAATGAAATATAATTTTTTTTTAAAAATTTACATTTTTTTTTAATGCTCTAAACAATGTAATGACATGAAAAAATACTAATTTTTTCCTAAAATGTTTTGCCGGGTCTTAAGAGGTTAAA
>NW_015633191.1:195751-237701 GCF_001515625.1 Sinocyclocheilus rhinocerous
AAAATTTACATTTTTTTTTAATGCTCTAAACAATGTAATGACATGAAAAAATACTAATTTTTTCCTAAAATGTTTTGCCGGGTCTTAAGAGGTTAAAACACTTATTTTCTTACTGCTGAAAATTAGATCACTTGCTGTGAAATCCGTTTTCTCTCAGGTTCATCACCAGTGTAAGCTTCATGGTCTCTACATCACTCTTGTCAACGTTGTCAATGCATATTGACTTTATCTAGTGGTTATTTTGGGAAAAAAATAGTAGGGGGAATTTTACCCCAAGGGGGCGTTTTCCTCCACTCTACCCTACCACGTGTTTTTTTTTTGTTTTTTTTGGCGTATTGTTTACCATTTTGTATAACCACACAAATTATCCATAGTAAAAAAAAAAAAAAAAAGTACCAAAAAAAAATGTAATTCTTTCTTATATACCGGTAATTCTTTGACAATTATTATGCGTGCAGCGTTTAGTCTTCTTCATAATTGAGACTATATGGAATGTTTGATTATAATATTGGCACAACCTTATATTGACAATTTCGTTTATACATTTAAATACATTTAAATTTATATAAATTAAAATTTTCTTTGATTATAAAATGTCTACACATTATTCCTCAAATACCGTCCTATACATTTACATTTGTGAACGTGAAGCTTGTCGAGACTCATCACTAGGTGGCGACAATTTCTTTCACATGATTTTGGTTATGGTAATGAACTGATTTATTCTCAATAAAATTAAATTGAGTTCTGTATGTTCAAATAGAGACCAAAATAAGCGTAATGACACAGATTTTCAAATTTAAACGTTCTTTGTTTTAAACAGGGGGCCGAGAAATAGAAAGGAGGAAGGAATTGTAAACACTTGAGTACTTGGGAGCAGTCCCAAATTCAGTTTCTGCATGATAGCAGGTGTACTGAAATAAATTGTGCTTATTTAGACATCCGCATGTCAGTGCAAAAGGGTCAAAGGCTTCAAAAACTGTCCGCCGGAAACAACCCTGTTTTGTCCCTGGATGCTTGTTGTGGTGGCCAGCTGTTAAAAAACTGATGTATTTATGTCTCTGTGTTGCTCTCATTCTCTATTGGTGCTTTATTTGCTGACTGGGCTGCCCTGGGCCTGTGAGTAAGGTCTGGCCAACCTAGTGACTGTGCTGGGCCCTGAATGGAGGCCCCCAGGCGGAATAGAATCAGCCCATGTGAGGATGATCACCTCTGACAGGACGTGAGGTGACTTGCGCAGCGATAATCAGGGGCAAATAAAAGCTGTTTCTAGCAAACGCTGACCTGCATGGAACTCGCCTCCAGCTGAGGATTACGAGCGAGGTGTGTGAGTGTGTCTGTCTGATAATCATAGTATCTGCATGACTTGAAGCAAAGAATCACGAAGGTAGTATTCAAAGTATAGAAAGTATCCAAAATTAAAAATTAAATCACAAATGCAGAGGAGAACACCAATACACTCTAATTTATTGTCTTACATTTGAACTTTGTTACTATTGTGGTTGTGTCAGGATTCTGTGCAGCGTCTGTTCAGGGAGGCTGGAGGCAATAATAATAAGTGACTCAAAACCTTTGCTGACCTCTGTGTTATACACATTAACAAAAAATCTGCGCAATTAAAGAACATTTAAATGTTAAATGCCAATTTTGGTTCATCATTTCATGGTTCATTCAGAGCATGCCCTAAAGAAACCCCTACCATTACAAGCCTCGTCACAGCCTGTAGCCCATACAAGCTAAGAGGAAACATAGAGGAATTAAATAGAGGAATCAACTTTCCTGCATGTAAGAACAACACAAACCCTCCCAATCTTCAGCAGCAGACTCAAAACTAAGTAAAATGTATTTACTAAAACTAAAAAGGTATTTTTGTTTAAATGAAATGTATTAAATCTGTACTACAATGGTATAATGACTTTAAAAGTGCATGTGAGTAAATGATTTCAGATGATTTCAAGGTTAAAAGTTCATCCTGCGGTGATATGCTTTGCTGATTTGATGTCTTATAATCTCATATCTCTTTAAGTCTTACTGTTTGTTGTCTAAAAGCCCGTTTTTCAGCGTTGATGTTAAGAGAGCTTAATAAGAAAATGTGATGACAGCACAGTGACTCAGAGTGCAGGAAATCATGTGATATCAGCACACTCACACCGAGATTTACCCTCAAAGATGTAACATATGATATTTAGACACGATATTTACTTTAGAAACGTCTACTATCATTGTATTACTTTTTTTTTTATGACAAACTACAGTACGTCCCTGATAAACACTTTATTGTTAAATCTGGGTAGTGGATGCAACATATCCATAAACCTTAACATGAAGGTTGTTTAAAACTGATAAATAAGGAAAAGTATTCAAAGTCATGTCACAATTTTCTACAAGTTTCTTCTTTTCTTCATTTCATTTTAAATGGTCTGATGTTGTGACAAATAATTTATTTATTTATTTTATTTATAAAAAGTACAAAAATTACGTGTATTTATTTATTTATCTGTTCTCTTTTGTTTTGTTTTGTTTAAAAGTATAACAATCCATGTATTTACATTTGTTTGTTTTATGATCTTCTATTTTGTTTTGTTTAAAAGTACAAAAATCCCATGTATTATTTTGTTTGTTTGTTTTTGTTTTTTTTGTATGAGAACTAAGAGCTAGCAAAAACTTTTTTCATAAAATCTGTGGCCATTTGTTGACACAAAGACCCCATTAAGTTAATTATGTCAGCTTCCCAACATTTCAGAGGTGAGCACTGATGTGAGGGGCTTGGCGTCATGCAGTCAGAGCTCATATACCTCCTACCACCTCTCTTTCTGTGACCCATTCAGAGCACTTCTCAGCCCTATATGTGGCCCTGTCTGTCTGATCACACGAGCCACTTCCCCCTCATCTTTTCTGGATCAAAAGTTAGCCGTAGGAAAAGACATAAAGCATTCCAGAACATCTAACCCATTGAAAATGGTTGTTTGCTATACTTGCAGCTGTGTAAAGACAAAGCCTATAAGCAGCAGTCACTTCAAAGCTGCTTTGTATTCCACATTTAGACAATGTATTGAGCACTGAGCAACAATTGTAATGGGTTAAATTTGTCATTCTTGAAATAGCATTGATCTGAGGTGTGACTTGGTGGTGATATCTTAGTGAACTTCTACTAAATTATCCCAAATCCTGTTTGGTGTTTCAAATAAATCTAAATCCTTGAGGTTTCAGGGGTTAAATACAAGTACAATCGTAAGTGGTTTGTTTACAAGCAGTGAGAAGAAAGGTCAGTGAATGACTTATTGCTTCCTTTTCCTCAGAGCTATCACAGACCTGCGTTATCTCCCCCCTACAGAGTGTGGAAGTACGTGTTTTAAAGTAATTAAAGGGTGTTCACAGATCTATTGTTCTCCAGACTCACATTTTTAAAAATAAACACACATAGACATATCTTTTTTTATATAAACTAGGATTAAACACAAGATATTACTAATGACGCTCAAACGTCAAATCCCCTCACTCCCCTTCAACAGGAAAAACATACTTTTTCATTGCTTGACATGTACTGAAATTGATCAGCTGAAAACAAAGACGCTGACGGAAAGAGTTTGGAGAACTTTGTTCATTCAGAAAATAAGTTTTAATCTAACTTACAATTAACATGGCTTAAAAAGTATCTCATTATTAACACATTGAAAGCTCCTTTTGATTCTGGCCTGTACAACTCAATTGTAACTATTTGATGAGGTGGCTGTTTCATTTAAATTCATTCAATGTGATTTGAAACGTATGATTTGAAGAAAAAAAACGTGAGCTTGAAGGTCCAGCTCTAAACTCGCCCATAAACCTAACTGTCAGTGGGGCATATAAACAGATCGTACAAGTGAGATCATAAAAATACATATGAATTAGCCACCTGTTCACCAAAATATAAATTAATAATGAATTGCCATGTGAGTGTGTTGGCCGGTCACACCTCAGAAGACCTTCTTGACTATCTGTTGAATTTATATTTAATTTATTGTATTTATTATTGTCAAATGTAGGAATAGAGAACGTATAAAGACGAATAAACCAAGAGAACAATCTTCAATCCAAACTTTCGCAGGGAAGCAGACGTCACAACACTTCACAACAGACGTTAAGACAGGAAAAATGAACCCTGGAAATATTGATCTTTAAATACTAAACCAAACTAGGACTAATGGGCTAATTCATTGACAACAGGTGAACTGAATAAGACAGACAAGGGAAAACTAGTCACAGATGACAAAACCAAAAATACTACAATTATGTAGTGAAAAATATGTTCTCATTTTTTTAAGTGCAATTCATGTACTAATATGTCATTTAATTGATTTTATTCAAATCAAAAATGTTATTTAACATACTGAATCAACCTAAATAGATTATGTTACACTAACAAAACTAAATTTGAGGGTAAGATTGGGTAGAAATATTTCTTTAAGATAACAATTACAAGTTGCCACTTTTTACAGTGTGTTACAATATGATTTTCCCACATTCCCACATTGGTTCCTTAAAAAAAAAAAAAAAAAAACGTAACATAATTTGGATTTGTACACTAATTATAGTGTTTGCTGTATTTGTCAATCACTCAGCCATAACCTTGTTATCCTATTCCAAATTAATTTTGTAATATACAATTACATATATTTTTTTCTACTTAATTTTCTGTTTATTGCATTTGTCACAAATGCATTTTATCCAAAATCACACAAATCAGGGTCTTAAAATTTAGACTTCCCATTTTTTGTGGTTTGCAAACCTTGTAAGAAAAGAAAAAAAAGTTTATTTTCTGAAGGCCAACCCCCTTTTTTCACAGACCATGTTGAAAATGAATTTTTAATTTTAGGGCCTGTTCTGTACCATATATGTGTGCTGTACCATATTCACAGTCTTAAAGTGGGATGGGTTATGGGAGTGAGATTTAACTCCTACATGCACATTCTCTTATCTGAGCTGATGTTCTCCAAACTACATCTAACCGGAATTCTAAACAGAATTCCAAAGATCTTCCTTTCATGCTTTATCTGGTTCCAAGTGGGAAAATTCACAGTGTTTCCGAAAATTGCTGCTGAGCCAAAGTTTCAAACACAAAAACAGTCCTCAAGTTTCCATGTAGCGTTAAAGACAGTCATAGATCTGATAGTCACAGTTGGCATGCTGGACAGAAATTGTGATTGGGAAGCCTAATCTTTAAGGCAACACATTGTGGATTCAGCATTCAGTAATCAAGAGTTTTAAGTCACAATTGTGCTCTGTTACAATTGTGCCCTTGAGAAACCTCTCTACAGTCATGTAGGAGGAACATCTGTGACTGTTTTGACTGGAATACAGATCACATGCCCTCACTGAATCCAGAGGAGGAGGAAGGAACTCAGCTGAAACACTCTTCAAGGCGCATCCCACCTTATCAAGGTTAAAGGGATAGTTTGGACAGGTTGGAGTGTTCTTAAACACAGCTGACCTCATGCTTTATCAGTCTTGAGCAATGAAGGAAATGCAAGAAAGCTTTCTTTTTGAGTCCAAAAGCAAATGTGACATAAAAGACAATATCAACAAATAAAAATCAAATATTAATGAAATGATCTGTGTTTGATTAAAAACATACTTTTTAAAATTAAAAACCATAAGGGACAGCGACCAGTTTTCATTTTATTTTCCCTATTTAATTCCAATTTTTAAATGTTTGTTTGTTTAGTTAGTTAGTTAGATTAGTTTAGTTTGTTAGATTAGTTCATAGCTAGTTATTTAGATTAGTTTCATATTCCATTGCAAAACTGTAAATTTTACTGTTCCATATAATTTTATTTTTCCCATGGAACACATAAGGAGATTTTCCATAGTGAATTACCATCAAATTTTTTTTTTTTATTTAAGCACAGTTCATATATTGTTCAAAATATCTCATTTTGTGTTCAACAAAAAAAAATATATATTTTTTCTCTTCAACTTTAAATCTTCAACTTTTTTCATCAAACATGAATAATTTCATAAATTATATGTCTCACTATTAACATGCATCCTGTCTAGTTTAGTTAAGTATTTAGTATATAATATTCTCAACCATATTTTTTTTGCAAAACTTTATTTTATTTTTTTCCTATGGATCACAAAAGGAGAGTGAATTACTATTGATTTTTATTTTAGCTCATATGTATTTCACAGTTCACACATTGTGAAAAATATCTCATTTTGTGTTCCATATATTCCATAGTTTATATATATATATATATACACACACACACACACACACAGAGGGTAATAAAATAATGATAGATCTTTATTTTTCTTTAATCAACTTTTTTCATAAAACATGGAATAATTTCATAAGTTGTCTCACTATTACCATGCACTCTTTCTCCATCTTGTTTTGTCATTCATTTATTGTTAGACTATAGGAGAAAGATTTCTTGCATTTGCAGTCTTGCATTTCTCAAGACTGCTAAAGCATGAGGTCAGCTGTGCACTCCAATCTTCCAGCCCAGTTTCTTGCAAGCATGTACTAATAACTGGATGCTTTGGCCACAGACGTCCCTCCTTCAGTGACCAGCTCTTTATGTTCCAAGCTGGATTTGGAGCCCAATAGGCTAGTTGCATAGCAACAGGCTTCCCAGAAGCCCCTGCTGATATCAGCCCTGACTCAACTGACACATAGCAACCCTGATTCCCACCAGGCAACCGAGGTGAACCCAAAACCCTTTCAGCTGCTATGTCGACAGATTGATTTGCAAATCAAAGCATTTTGCAATAACATATCAGCTACTGTTGTGCAGGCATGAATTGACCAATTAAAACAGAGGTCATGGTAGGCCTCAGGAAGAGTAACACTGATAAACTATAGAACATTACAAACATGCCAGACATGCAATGACTACTGTATTATCGGATAAGCGTGTATAGGTCTCTTTAGGTTTTATAACCTTGACAGTATGTAAAAGAGGCTCTACTGATATGTGAATAACAGAGGAAACTGTTTTATTGCAGTTTGAGGGACTGTAACCTTGGCTCTGGTCTCAGACACAGGCCGATACTGCTGTACAACAGCATTGTCCGTTCCAGTGTAAGGAAAGTGAGCGGAAGGGTGCGATCCCTGTCCTGCTGTGCAACTTTCCAGATGTTACTCAAAGGATATGATTTCATTCCTGCAGTGTTATCTGCACAAGCAAAACAGTCTGTGGGTCAACGCACTAAGACAAGACCCCTATGAATCCGACACACAATACTGAGACATCCCGCAAGCAGTGCACACCCATAATGCAATACACAGACTCACACAAGATCTGCTGCTCTAGCCAGTCAATAATGACAGGCTTACTCTACACTGTTACATCGCTACTCGCCATGTCGCCAAGTAAAAAAAAAAAAATCAATGTGTGGACATAAAGTATCATTTTTGATCTGAAATTCTTTTATAAGTTTACTTGTATATTAGGCCTATCTTATAACTGTCCCTATGCCCAAATATGGCTACTTCCTTACTATAGTATGCGGGAAAAAAACGTATGTAAGTTGAGTTGTATGTCCGAATTCATAGTGTTCATAAAACAGAAGGCATAAAGTGACCTACTATTTTTTATGAGACTATATGAAATGCTCATCTGATGGACACTTTGTGAATGGCAGTGAAGCAACACAACTGACACCAGAGGTCACATGATAGTTACAACATGGTGCATGATGTAGTACATGTGAATTTCATTCATGCTACACACATTCATATATAAAACATATTTTTTAACAGTTACAAAGAAAGTTTCAAAACATAAGTAGGACATACTATGCATTATTCGATTTCGGATGCAGTATAGACTATGTCTTAAACATTGGAGAAGGACCTTTTTTTTGGGGGGGGGAGGTAATGGTCTTTTTCTATTTAAAGGATTTAAATAATTAAATAGTTTAAAGTGATTTAAGGGAATAAAGAAATAAAAAGAAGAACAGTGAAAGAACAATCATTTTTTCTAATCAATTTGAACTATTTGCACTATTTTGCACACATTTACTCTTATTCGTATGCCTGATATGTCGAAAATGTGAAATGTTTCTTGTCACGTTACAATCAGTTATGAATTAAATGAATGGCTTAAAACTTTGTATGTTTTTTGGCCATTCATTTACAGTTTTGGGGGCCTATAAAGTGCACATTTTGAAAATGGGTTTCAAAGTGCATGTTTGTGAAAACAATACCATTATCATCTCTGTGTAAACTACAATAACTCAAATTAGTGAAAATGGTGACGTCGTGTGCATATGTATTAAGTGTTCAGTCTTTAGGCGCCTAGTGTTTCTTTAAAAAGTGACATCGCCAACTCCTGGCCTGGGATGCATAATATAGCATTTTTTGTTGTTTTCGCAGATCCGTGGATCATTCTCATAATGTTGTCATCTGTACGTGAAACTTTTCAAAAATGCAAAGGAAAAACTTTTCTGTTTTTAGTAGCCTTTATCATTGTTGTCGTGTATTCATACCCCCCAGTTCCTGGAGAGCCACTGTTCTGCAGAGTTTTGTCGTAATTTGAGAGGACAACACGTGACGTTCTATTCAGAGCTGTTCGTGTCCTCTGTCTCAGAATTATGTTTTTATGGCAGTACTATCAACGCCTAAACACAGTGCCTAAATGAATCTGGGGACAATTCCCAGTTTACAAGTTGTAATTACGAATTCTATGAGGACGTGAATGCTTTTTACAAGTTGGAATCTCATAATTACGGTAATTACAGCATGGCTTGAATGCAGCTTTTAGCGCCAACTCTAATTAAACACACCTGAACCAGCTAATCAAGGTCTTCAGGATTACTTGAAAACTAGCTGTGTTGGAGCAGGTTGAAGCTAAACTCTGCAGGACTGTAGCCCTCCAGGAGGAGTTTGACACCCCTGGCATAACTGATTCAGCCTACATTTTCAATTCAGCAAAATTTCAACGGCAAAATTTGATGAAAAAAAAATGTGATAGTTTGCACCACTATAGATTTTACTTTTGTACATTTAACATTTTTATCATGAAACAGTTGTCAAATATAAAATGTTTAGCTTACATCTTACCTTGCTCTCTTTCACAGTTAAAAAATTGAAGCTTCGCGCTGGATTTTCCCGCCTTCTTTGATTTGATTGGCTATCATATTCATTTAGACTGATAAGGCAGACCTGCCTAAACATTTAACTTTTTTTTTTTTTTTATCATTCTAACAACAAATAAACGAAAGATGGCACCAGTTGGGTTTGTATGAGAAACGAGAGGAAACAAGTCCACAGGATAGACATAAAAGTAGCGCCAGTTTCATGTATGTGGAAGAGGGGAATGATATCGTTTGCACGACGACAGCGAATATTAGGACATCGACCGCTTAGGGCGGCGCAATAAATTCCACCTAGGCCTAGCTGTGTAACAAATAAATGTAAATGTTTTTTTAAATATATTTTAATGACTTTTAAAATATATTTTGTCTAGATTTTGTCCACGCTTTAATAATCTTCAAATAATGCGAAACTAAACGTTTCAGATAATGTGCAATGGTTTTCTTTCAACACAAAATCAATAATGCATATTGTCTTGTTAATGTCTTAACCTTACAACTCTTACATAAAACTGGGGCAACAGCACTTTTCTCTTAATTCTGTAATAACAAATATGAAACCTATTGCTTGTAATCTAACTTCCCTGGCTCCTTCATTTTGAAAATAAACATCTTTTTATGAAATAAATCATTCCATATGCTCAGCTCTTCTGATCTCAGCATGGCAATGACAGCGCATCAGGTCAAACTCAAGTCAAATGAGATTGATTGGAATGGCTGTGTTAGAATTAGAATGTGATAATATGTATCTAAAAATGAACCATGATAAAATCTACATGCATACAAAACGCATTTCCAGTACCTTTCACCGTTTAAACTTTGTACAGGTTGGGTAATAGGAAAATGCATTGTTTTTATTGAATAGGCTGTACAGAGAGAGCTGGCCCATAACCCATCTGTTTCAGCTGTTTTTGCAGTCAATTTCAATCAGTGTATCTCTACACTTTCCTGTCCTGGGAAAGTAGCCACTGGTGGAACATTCTCTGCTCTTTGTGTAGGTCAAAAGGAATGACTCTGGGGACCCACTGTGTTCCAGTTTCGTTACGCATGCTAAAACTATGTTCAAAAAGGGAAATGTTCTACTAAAAGGAGGAAAGGAATACATGTCCTCTGTAACCTTGAACAAAGTCCACTGTAACAGTTAAACTCTCTTGATGTCTTCATTCTACTGAGGTGCAAGAACTATTTTGAATAGTTTAATGAAGATAAATCACCAAGATGTTAACTCTCATTTTTAGAGAAGAATGTTTCAGAGAGAAGCTTGGCGAGACACTGCAGGTGAATAGGGTAAAAAACAATTAACTACTAATTATCACCTTACTTACCCAGTTGATTGATTACATTGATAATTGCAAACATTTTTTGTATTACAAGTTTTGTAAAATGTTATGTTTAAATATGCAAATGATGCATTATTTAATGAAATATGCGCTAATTTGCATACATTTATAGTACAAAAATCTGAACACTGGATGAAGTCAGTTTCAAAATTCTTGTTTATTTTAATTTTTTTGACATATTAGAGGCAAATGTTTTTTTACAGAGGTAATTCTGGGTATCTCTTTTTGTCACTCCATAATTCAGAAAATACTTTGAACAGCCAGAAAACAACATGTTTTCACAATTTTGGGGGAAATAAAATGTTGTATATAATCAAGCAAATTATATATATATACAAATCCCTCTGTAAAAAACCTTCAGAATATAGACAGGAATAAAAATGTAAAGTTTGGTGTGTGTAAGTGCTACTGAAGTGGAGATTTATGGCTCAGTGTAGGAGAAAAAACTCATTTTGAGAAAACGGCCTTTAAAAATATGTAACTGAAATCTATTGACACAAATAAAGTGCTATAAAAGAAACGCTTAACAGTGTCTTTTGGAGGTTTTCTTTCCACTAGTCTGAAAAAACACTTTATGAAAAACCAAAAAGCCCAAAATCTCAAAATAGACAGGTGCATGAAAAAACAGTGCTTTTGCCTGCAGTGCCTCCCCTTAAAAATAAACAGTACAGTATACAGTTAAATATCACAACCTTGTTTATTAATCTCCAGAGATTAACAAACATCATATCAACAACAAATCATGAAGTAACAGACTATACATAATTTAATGCTGCGAAAAAATACTTTTTTGTTGCTCCTCAAGGAGGACTTTATCCTTTTGATTCATAGCCAAGATCTTACAACATTTGAATAATTAAACCATTATTAACACTTTATCATGTTTTTAGAAATGTTAACAAATATATAAGGGTTCCAAAAGATGGAAGACTATGCTAGTAGGGAAACTGAAGGGAAAGTGGTTAATTTAGGGATTTATTGGGTGTTTTTTATGGATGTGTCATTTTTGACAGTTCAGAAAACATCATCATATTATTCGTTAGAAGGCGTGGCCTTACCCTCTCACGCCTTGTATTATGTGATATCTTTCATAGCACACACCTTAATGTGAATGTTAAATCTCTGGCCTAGATTTTTTGAAACCATTCACACATGCGTTTTGACAAAGCCTATGTTAAAACAGCAGGGATCAACAAACCACAACTCAGCTGAAGGCAAATAAAAACAACTTTATTCAAAGCACCATAAAGACTGATAATAAATGCATTTTAAAATGGTCAGCACGCATGTGCGTTGATGTAAAAAATAAGAGATTTTCAGTAGAGAAATAACATTTCACTTTGGCTTTTTGCTCATTGAACTGAGCCTGGCATCTTCAAATCCAGATCGGATAACTATACATATACATATATATATATATTCAATGCAGAAGCTTCTATTACCTTTCTGCCCCTATATTTCACCATTTAAAATATTGCCGGTTTTCGCTGAATATTAATAATAGTATTATAATAATTAAAACTAATAAAAGTATTGTTCTTCTTCTTCTTGATATAAAATATAATAATATATTTAACAATATTTGTTAATTTCATTACAATTTTCATAAAAATGCAAACTGTAATTTCTATAGAATTACTTTCAAATTTAAAAAAACGTATGTTATGTAATTACTGTGAATATTGTAAATATGCATATAGTTTAACAACAACCCTTTTGAATGCGCATTAGCAATGATCTTATCAGCATTATATAACGTAATGGTGACATTTGTATGATTAAAAATATTATAACATTAGTTTTCATAAATAAATGAGCATCCTTACAGCTATTAATTTCCCATCCGTCACCTCCCTCTCTATCGTCGACTCTTTGCCATCCGTCAGCACGCATGTGCGTTGATGTAAAAAATAAGAGATTTTCAGTAGAGAAATAACATTTCACTTTGGCTTTTTGCTCATTGAACTGAGCCTGGCATCTTCAAATCCAGATCGGATAACTTCATGCCTCCTTCACATATGTCCTCACAGCCACCACATCACCCATTATGCATTTCTGTCAAAAGAGGAATATGGTTATAAAATTAACTGAGAAAGCACTCAAATAATGAAAAATTAAAAATTACTAAAAGGCTTTGATCTAACATTCTGTAAATTTACAACTATATTATATTGCTAACTTTTATTTAAGGCTAACAGCCTTAAAATTATTATATTTGAACAACTGAGAAAATTATAATTTAATGATAAACTTAAAAAAAATAAGATTCACATTCAGTTAAATATTCAGGGTTTTTCCATTATATATTTAATTGAAAATTCTGCAAATTCTAGCAGAAGAAATAATTTTGAATTAAGAATATATATATATATATATAATTAATTTCCCATCCGTCACCTCCCTCTCTATCGTCGACTCTTTGCCATCCCAGGTCTGTTTCTGCACAAGTTTGCCGTTGTCAAGAGTCACGACAGTCTGCAGATAAAGAGAGAGAAGAGCCCGTTAACTTCAAACGATAAACAGCTTCAAACCACCACGTCTATTCCATTACAAACCGTAGTTTTTCTATCATCCGCCGTGATCTCCTCAAATGACTCGTTGAGGTTAAATTTGATCTCGGTAGTTTTGAAGGTGCTCTGCGACTTCATGCATATTTGCCCCTGATCATCCACACACACGATCAGGTTGGGCTTAGTCCGGTTTCCCACCTGACGAGTAGCGAAACCCACACCTGAAAAAGGAAAGGCACTTCTTTCAGTCACGAAACACCTTTGTATTAATGACCATCAAAAATATGAGAATCCTAACCTACTGCACATTAATAATGCGCATGTTAAATCTTAATTTCCAAAAAAAAAAAAAAAAGGTTTAACATTTCTTTTGCAACATGTAAACTGAAGAGACTTGATAAATAACAAGCATTTGCATTAAGTTATTAAATTATGAAGAATCATACCTAGAGCCTTCATGTACTCGTCAAAGTTTTCGCTGGTGGTCATCTTCCATGTTCCCACGAATTTGTCAACCATTTTTCCGGATGATGATTCTTGTCACTCAAGCAACAGCTCAAAGCTCAGATTTGATCTGATCTGATCTAATGACTGCGGGCTTTTTCAACAGCTCCTCCAGCACGTGCATGTTCACACCAGCCAATCAGATGATCCAGCGTCACTGTGCGGAGTTCCTCAACCTCCCCTCCCGCAAACGCAACTCAGAACTGGGGAAGGGTTCACATTTTTCGGACCACAAAAACGGTCAAAAAACATTTACTGGATCAGAGGACAGCAATCGCACATGGTTAGACTGAATATTTTTAGAATGAAGTGTTTGACCAAATATGAGACGAAACATTTTCTGACCGAAAAGATGACCTTTCCTCACAGTGGCTGAACACACAAGATGCATTTTTACGTTAATAACTACGTAATAACGTAATTATAACTAGGAAGATAGACTTTTAAAATTTTGTAGGAATAACAAGCATTCAAGAATAATTTAATAGCAAATGAATTCACAGGCATATTTTTCACATAAATATATAATATAATCATATATTTATCATATAATAATATGATTTGGATATAGAACAAGAAAACTCCTGCTTCAAATTCTACGCATATTTGGACACATTCAGAATGGAATAGTAACATGCTATTTACTGGATACTGTGTGGATACTACTCTTTAAAAGTAACGAAAGGTGTGTAATAATAACATATCAGTTAGCATCCTTTCAGCATTTTGTAGGTTTTACAAAATCCAGCAGCAGAAATTCTTCAGCACTAAATGTTATGCATTAACTACCTGAATGTAATGCAAAAATAACCTACAGATTTGTTTGGTCAAATCAGATTCACATTTCCACACAACATTGAGCAGAAGTAGAGATTTTCCTGTGTCTGAATATAGAGGCCTGTCCCACCAAAACTGTTGAGGACAAAGTGAGAGTCAACTCACAAAGACATGACAGATAACAATTTTATTACACATCCACAGACATATAAATACATAACACAGAATAGACTACTTCTTGTCTCCTGCTTTAGCTTGAGGATCTTTAGCACTGCATCGGGTCTGTAAGGCTGAGAGCATTTCTTGAGTGGTTAGTTTGGATCCCTTCATCACCAGCCTCTCTCCATCCACTGCAAGAGACCACAAAAACATGCATTATACGTCATAAAATGACACTATGCCGTACAGAAGACTACTTCTTGTCTCCTGCTTTAGCTTGAGGATCTTTAGCACTGCATCGGGTCTGTAAGGCTGAGAGCATTTCTTGAGTGGTTAGTTTGGATCCCTTCATCACCAGCCTCTCTCCATCCACTGCAAGAGACCACAAAAACATGCATTATACGTCATAAAATGACACTATGCCGTATGCTCCTCTGCAATATTGAATTTACAGTTCAGTCACTCACAAAATGTGATGTCAATCGTAGGCTCTGATCGGTCATGCTTTACATCTGTGATAACTTCACAGTTCCTATTTGTGACTCTGGCTTTTTCAGACCCGACCATGACGAGAAACTCCCTGCAGGAAGGAAGCAGAGATAAGAAATGCAAGAGATGTGATGGAATGAAGAGGCTTTTTGGGATCTGCGAGTTATGCAGTGTGGCTGACTTATGCTTTTAATTATACATTCATAAATTCACATTTCATTTATGCAACAAACACGTGAGGAATGAGGGATAAGAACCACTGTCGTGACAGCTCACAATAAATATGTCATCGATACGAAGTGGCCAGTTTGTCATCAAAAACAGATTAAAGAGCCATTTAGGATCGCTTTTCCCAAAGGTTTAGAATAATTTCATGGCAGATGATTTTACTGACATAATTGCACACTAAATCACCATTTGGATCCAGAATAGGAAATTTGGAATTTCCTGCTTCAGATATTACGCATGTTTGGAACGGCATACTAGCTTGCAATTTACAAAAACAATATACAGTATAAACTGTATATTCTTCTTAGTATAGCAAGTCAAACATTTTTCTATGGTAAACATTTCAAACATTAGTATGCTACGTGACCTCATCACAGTATTTGCAAATGGCATATATTATTTTCAATACAATTTGCCAACTGTGCACAGTTTACAAAGTATATTCTGCAAGAATAGTACGAAAATACTAGTCCGATCGTTCAAAACAATTTGACAGCCTGCTGCATTTACCGCGTTTAGACTGACAGAGGCGCCAGAGGACAAAAGCTAACATAAGACAGTTCAAGCATCAAGATCGATGCTGTTTCTTCGCAGTATCATAAGCACGTTCATAGAATGTTTAACAATCATTTTGCGTATTGTCGCACATAATCTGCATATGCTAGTGCATGTTAAATGTCGAGTGTGGAGAACAGTCCAGAAGTGGCGAGTGCTGCTGTGCACGCTGAAACCGAGAAACATACAGTGACACCTAAATAAGTGTAATTTGCATCGTATACTTCGTCCTTATGACCGCAGGTACAGGAGGAAAAACTGCTCCTGAAGTCATGATCATGCACAAGATTTACTTTACCAGACAGACCTGTTCAACATTAACCACGATCACTTAAAGTAAGTTACATCGAGGTATGTACAGTATTCTTACCTTGTGGAGCGAACATTAAATTCAAAGGGGCAAAACTGTACAATAATTTTCTTAACCGTCTTTAACACTACAGCTCCCCCGGACGCCGCCATCTTTCCCTACATGACCTTTCACCTGCTGATGACGTATGCAGCCGGGCTCGTCAACATTTATTTTTATTTTATTTATTTATTTTTTTAGTCATTTAGCAGACGCTTTTATCCAAAGCGACTTAAAAATGATAAAATATGAAAGCATTTTAAAAAGTGCGATGTTAAAATAAATTAAATGTCCAATAAAAAACTATGACAAAATACGAACGCATTGTGTCAGAGGGGAATATGTTCATTTTCACCAAAGCCATTGATTTTTTTCCCCAAGCAAAAAATACAAAAAAAATTAGGCTCAAAATGACTAATTCTATGCTTTCACATATACTTTTTGTAATTTATTTTTTATTATATTTACATTATATTTAATATTTTACGTCATTTAATCATTTATTTATCTATTTCTTTATTTAAATTCTTACATAAAAAAATGTAAAACATACTTTTCCCGTCAATATAACATCTACGTATATGTACGTAGTACATATAGTATGTACTTTTATTTTAAAAGGAGCTGTGTCTGTAACATCAAATGCATTAAATTGATTTAATTAAATTATCTGTAAATCTGGGATTTCTGCTTGCTAAATATGTTATTTACAAAACATGAAACACATCCAGTAGATGGCGCAAGTGGATAGTGTATTTATTATTTAGTGTGCCACTCCAAGGTTTCTTCCATATCATTTTCTGTTGAGTTCATTCAGTTCATTTCCATAGATCCATCTTGCTAAATCTTCCTTTACACACCCATGCATAATCTGTTGGACAGTCGTCAATATTAATAAAACGCACTTTCAGGAAGTGCATTTTAATAATAAAAAATATTTGTTAAAATGCACTTTCAGGAAGAAATCATGTTGATCACGTCATATTATATCAATAATCAACCAAAGAGCCTAATGTAGTATCAAGATGATTTCCACAACTTACTAGACTACAGCCTTTTGCAATTATGTGCCATCAATAATTGCTTTTTACAGAACATACTCCTACTGTGACATTTTGTACACTCCCGCTGCATGTAGTAAGAACAGAAACATGACAGAGTTGAAATTGAATGCCCTGTCCTTGTGAATTGATTTATCTAGGGAGTTTGAATCCTCAAACCGACGAGCACAACAAAATACTTGTAGCTATTTCTGACACAGATGGGTAGTTAAAGATACATCATGCTGAAGAACATCTAAGCTGAGCTAAATTTCAGAAGTATATACAGACATAATCTGTGAAAGCCCTTAAAACTTAAGTTATGAATATTTTAATATGCTCATATGACTATGAGTGTTTTCTTATCAATTTTAACAGTAAAATGAACTATATTTCAACCAGCACACACATACGAAACAAATTTAACGGAGATCATTTAGATACATATATTAATACTTTTATTTACAGGCCTACATAACTCTGCAATATATTAGTCCAAAATAAATGATGTACATTATCATGAACAATATCAATATTTGTGCCTTAGGGCTATTTATTATTGTGACACTTCTACAGCTAAATAAATGTGCACACTAATAAAAAATGTGTGTATATCGTCAGCACTGAGTCAGCGTGCAGTTTTTCACATAAATCAATATTACTGTTTTGAGGAACTAACAAGTCGACTACTTCTGATGGTGCCAAAAACATCTAGTCACGTACATACACTAAAAACAAATGCTGGGTTGTTTCAACCCAACTTTGGGTCAGATATGGACTAAATTTAATTTAAAAAATGTAACCCAACGGTTGGGTTAGTCCATATTTGACCCAAAGTTGGGTTGAATCAACTCAACATTTTTTTAGAGTGTATGCACTAGTGTTTTACTAAGGCCCAGCTCTCACGCTTCTGATGACCAGAGTGTTTCTTTCCTGAACAGCTAAGCACACAGTTGTGGTTGCACATTAGAACTATATTTAGACACTTAGCTTGAAGGGTGAACTTCCTATCAAGCCCTTTCTAAAAACAAGTTTCTCTTTTCCTTACTGAAACAATGACAACGATTACTCCTGCCACCATTTAATCAAAAATTAAAAAGGCTACAAGCACTGAAGCACAAACAATAAGGTAGAATGCTCAAGGGAGGGGTCGGCATTTTATAATGCATGTTAAAAGTCATTTTGGTATTGCTGTCATTACTTCTTGTTCTAAGTATAATTTTGGATATTCCCCAGGAAGTCAAGCATACTGTGTTTAGAAAGCAGGCACTAAATGAACTGAATAACAATGTATTATTATTATTATTATTATTATTATCCTATAATCCTATACTATCCATGCAATCCTGTACATATTCCTTTTGAATTGTTCAAACTATATATTTCAAAAATATGCTATATATAGCATATAAAACACAATATGCTACAAACTACAATATAGAATATTAAGTTAACTTAAACTAAAGATAATGTTCAGTTAACCTTTGTGTTGTGTTCAGAACCCTTTCACACTTACGAGGTTACAGAGCAAAAAAGGCACTCCCTCAAAAAATTGCTTATAAATCACTCATTATGCTATATTATCACCCTAGAACACCACAAGTGTGACTTTGTGCCATTTTGTACAAAATAAAAGCCTTTCAAAACAAACTCCCTGATTAAACATTAAAGTACACTAGTGTGATAAACAGTGCAAATTTTCTTCAGTTTTTATTTAATATTGTGAAAATTATTCATAAATAATGCTTTTTTCACTCAAAAAATGAGGTGCCTACTCTCAGAAAAAGTAGGCCTACGATTAATCAGAAGCAAATATAAATACAAAACCAGTCCTAAATGAAAGATAAGAAGTTGACAAAAAGATTGAATCCAATCTTTGTTGATAATATAGCATAATGAGTGATTTATAAGCATTTGCTTGAGGCCGGGTCATTTTTGCCCTGGAACGTCACAGATGTAACAAGGTGAAAAATCTCCCCCAGAAAAGTATGAAAATGATCAAAAATTTTTTTAGAAGTAGTTATACCCTTTGTGAACGAAGTCACAAAATTTCAGTCCAATGCGATAACATTAACTAGTATTTAGTAGAAAAAGAAAAAATTTTCAGAGCAAAAAGGACCCGAACACCACATGAGGGTTAAATGTTTCTCTGTCCTTCTTACATTAACATCTTACATAATGTTAAGTCAAGTTAAAATGTAATGTACAAGTAAATGTCTTTGTAGCCTATATCAATAAAGATTACTTTAATGGCCTTGCAGAGTAAGTAAGCAATTAAGTATGAAAATACATTAATATGGAACTAGACACATTATTAAAGGCCTGGCTTAATAATAGTTCATCCAAAAATCAAAATTTGCTGAACATTTACTCACCCTCAGGCCATTCAAGATGAAGATGAGTTTGTTTCTTCATCAGAACAGATTTGGAGAAATGTAGCATTACATCACTTGCTCACCAATGGATCCTCTGCAGTGAATGGGTGCCGTCAGAACGAGACTCCAAACAGCTGATAAACACATCACAATAATACACAAGCAATCCACAAAACGGCAGTTCATTAATTAACGTCTGTTTGTAAGAAACAAATCCATCAAGATGTTTCTTCTGACCAAAATATGAACCCTCTATCTATAATATTGCATTCTCCAGTGAAAAAGTTGTTTGATCTGACTCAGGAGAGAACTATGCACAGATCAAACACCATTTACAAGCGGTCCAAAACAGTTCTAAACAAACATGGGGATGGACTTTCTCACTGGAGGAAGTGTTACTAGGGTTTATGGACTCATATTTTAGCCAGAAACAACAGTCTTATTGGGTTATTGTGATGTTTTTTTTTATCAGCTGTTTGGACTCTCATTCCAGTGGCACCCATAAGAATCCATTGTTGAGTAAGTTATGTGATGCAAACTTTCTCCAAATTCACTCCGAAAAAAGAAACTAACTCATCTACTTCTCAGAAGGCCCAAGATTGAGTACATTTTCAGCAAATTTTCACTGTTGGGTCAACTATTCTTTTAAAATGCAGCACTCAATTTGAAAAATGCAGAGAAGGGTTAAAGATCCCTGAAAGATCCATAAAATATTGCTATTTTTAAAACATAGCCCTATTTATTCATTTTCACATGCCATCCACACACCATCCACACACCACAAACTGAAAGCAGCCACTTGCGCTGCTGTTTCAGTGGCCGTATGAGCAGAACTACAGCTCCCGTGACACATTGCGCTGCTGGGATCTGTCACTCCACCCCTCTGCATCTGCGAAGTGTAGCGGAGGATCGCGGGCACAGACTTACAGCAGCGCCGGACCGGTGTGGTATGTGTGTGGTACACATCGCGGTGCTCACTGCAGTTCTCCAGCCTCACTGGCACTGTCCTCTGTGATCGGTTTTAAATACGGCTTGTTGTTTGAGTGCTGCTGTGAGCTCGCGGAACCTGCGCTGATCATATAAACTCGAGAGCGGAGAAACAGCTGATCCACGGATGGTCGTCTGAGGTAAGTGGTCCTTTAATATCAACCCACCCGAACATTGCATGACTGGAAAAGTTGCGCGGAGAGAGAAATATCTGTACTGAGATCGAGCCCGTTAAGACTGTGAACTTCTCTCCTGTATTTTGTGTGGCGCGCGTGAGAGAGGACAGACGGACACTGTATCTGAGTGCTGCTTATTTATACGACGAAATTCCCTGCATACCGATTGAGGGAAAAGTGGAATGTAATGGAATGATATTGTAAGTCTTAAGATAATTTGGTATCAGAGTTTTAAGCATATTAGTGACGCGAGTCATCTGTTGATTTCTCAGTTGTGTTCCTGAATATGAGACATGGGATATTTAAGCACAACTAACGTGATTTACCTTAAAAAATAATTAATCCAACATGTAAACAATAATCTAAAGACAGTGAGAGCCATAGTTCCATAGATTAAATCCTTTGCCTATGCATATAAAATAATGTGTTCATATATGAGATATAGTTTGAGCATACTTTTTATTATCATTTTGATTTAATGGCTCTAAAAAATGTCCAGTGGTTTAATCATCCAATAAAAAGTACTTAATACCTTTCAATACATGAGTGTATGTTTCAGAAATGTTTTCATATTTTTCAAGATAATTACAAAAACACTTTAAAAAAATCTTTATAATTTTAATTTTAAAGGGGTCATATGATGCGATTTCAATTTTTCCTTTCTCTTTGGAGTGTTACCAGCTCTTGGTGCATAAAGAAGATCTGTAAAGTTGCAAAGACTAAAGTCTCAAATCCAAAGAGATATTCTTTATAAAAGTTAAGAGTCAACCACGCCTACCTAAAACTGCTCGTTCTAACACGCCCCCACATATCTACGTCACGATGTGGGAAGATTTGCATAACGCCGCCCAAATGTTCACGCAAAGAAAGAAGGCGTAACTTTTATTCTCACTGTAGTATTGTTGCTGCCGCTGCCGCGTCGTGAAGGCGCTGTGTGTTTCAAAAGAGGACGATATCCGCTTCGTCATGCCTGGAGCTGATCCGTGCTGGTCGCGGAGGGTATGGTTGCTCCGTTTTATGAGACCAAAATATGCGATTTCAAAAAAGGTAATAAAATATGTTATCATGTTTTTTCATGGTATGGTACAACAAAGCATTGTCAGAAATTTTTTATTGTTCGAGCTTTGGACTATATATATATATATATGTATATATTAAGCCCCACAAATTGTCAAAATTACTTTTCTTTTTCTTCAGAATTTCAACACGTTCATTGTTCATCAGTAGTATATTAAAGTAATTTTAAGCCGGTCAAAACAAATGAGCATCACGTCATATTTATACTTTTATGATTTGATCAAAAGGCGAAGACCTTTGGTTTGTGTAAAAAGTAACTTGTGTAAATAAAATGTCAAACATATATAAATACCTTTGCTAAGGAAACAGCACTGGACGTTCTAGTCTTCTTCAACTTTATCTTAAACAAATAGACAGATCTTTTTTCCGCATGCTCACTTTATACAACTGATCTTTAACCTTTAATTTTCCTGGTCAGAATAGTGCTAAAGATAATGCCCTCAGTTAGATTCACGCGATGACAAAGGCTAAACACATCACACATAACTTATCATTAAATAGTTTATCTGGCAGATGGTTATCTGCAAGTCAGCAAAGTCTGTAAATATCAGAGCACTGTAAATGTACCCTCTCAGCACAAAATAAACCCATTGCGACATGACAGCTATGAAGGCAGACACAGCAGGTTTAAATAGGATCACAGTGTATTGTCTTAAATCCATTGGTTTCCCAGCATCTAAGAGGCATCTAGACACAAAAACAGTTGGATTGAGGTGAAACACTCGGGACAGAAGCCCTGCCTCACATATTTATTAGACAGATAGTGTTTTCCTGGTTGGCTGAGAGTAGCTTCAGGCTCCATTCCACTGCTAGCACTTTCAGCTCTGCAGCAGTGGCAGGTTTTACTCTCTGTCTGCACCTGTCCTTTACACTGGAGTTTCCTCAGACTGATTTTTGTATAGCAGAATTCAGATTTCATGCTTTGGTACAACAAAGCATTGTCAGAAACTTTTTTTTATTTTTGGGATAGGAGTCTGTTCTGACCTTGAAGCTGTTTCTCAAAACTGAAGCAAATGAGTTCCAGTAAAAAAGGCTTCTGAATTCAGGATATATCGGTTAGCATGGCTCTGGCTCATAAATGTCAAAAGAAAGGGTGGGAGTAAAAGAGAGTGAAGGTTCCCTCAAAGGGTTTGAATCTTAAATGGAACAGAACTAGTTTGAACTGTGAAGTCTTAAGCTGTTTTTGCTATTGAGAAAATTCTGATTGGATTCATGGATGTTTCTACAGCTGTGGCTGAGTTCTGTAGGGGGTTGTGCTAAATCCTGTCAAATGGGGCTTTTGGGATACAATGGGGATACCGTGATCTAATGGAATATAATCCCCAATGCGTAAATGGATATTCTGTACATTATCATTGCGCTTAAAGAAATAGTTCATCCAAAAATGAAAATTTGCTGAAAATGTACTCGCACTCAGGTCATCCAAGATGTAGATTACTCTGATTGTTCATCAGAACAGATTTGAAGAAATTCAGCATTACATCACTTGCTCACCAATGGATCCTCTCTGCAGTGAATGGTTGCCGTCAGAATCCAAACATCTCAATTATCCACACAATTCCAGTCCAATTAATGTTTTGTGAGGTTAAAATGTGTATTTGTAAGAAACAAATCCATCATTACATTTTTTTTACTTCATTCTGTTGCTTCCAACTGAAATATGAGTCCTCTATCCATATTATTGCTTTCTCCAACTTGTCGAATCAGAAGTGAAATAATAAAGCAAAAAAAACCTCCAGAACAACCGGGGATGAACTTTTTCACTGGAGGAAGCTTACTTGTGGATTATTGTGATGTTTTTATCAGCTGTTTGGATTCTCATTCTAATGGCACCCATTCACTGCACTGGTGAGCAAGTGAAGTACTGCTAGCGTTCTCCAAATCTGTTCCAATGAAGAAACAAACTCGTATACATCTTGGATGGTCTGAAGATGAGTAAATTTTCGGCAAATGTTCATTTTTGGGCAAACTATTCTTTTAATGTTATTGCTCAGCGCACGTTGCTAAGATACACAGCAGGAGATGAGATGTGATGTTCAGTGTGAGTAAATTGAATAAAACCAGATGTTCTGCTAATGATCATTAAGTAACAAACAAGCAGGATGCAAACATCTGAGCTGCTTTGATTCAGTGAGAGTAGAGAACGTTCGTGCAGGTAGGTCAGTGATGCGAATGTCAGTGACCCAAGTCTATCTGTAGTCAAGGAAACAGGAAGCACTAGAATTCAGTGTTTCTCATACAAAAGTATTGAGAAAACGTTTGCAGACTGAAACGTTTCTGAGAACAGCATACCAACAATAGCTGAAATGATTCATCGAGTTATAAGAAGTTATAAGAACTGTTCTGATGAAACAGTTTTGCATCCTAAATAACCCACTGTAATGCTGAAACACAGAGGATGAGTGTTCAAGCACTAAACAAACAAAAGTATATTCATGGTTTCACATTAACTGGGTGATTCTTTATTAAGGGGAACTTTCCTGTGCATTATGAGGATTAAAAAACAAAAGAATCATTCTAGTTTTAAATCGCTTTCAGCTATTTTATGTGTTGTTGTAAGAGTGTTGAAGAGTACATTTTTATCAGAATTTTGTACTTGTCCTCCACCAGAATTTTTAGCTTCCATTTTATATTTCTAAAAAGTGTAGAAGAAATCTACATTTTCTGCACTTTTCCCATTTTTTTTTTATTTGTGAATAATCACAGTATCAGAAACTGCTGTTGCATGGCAAGCATTTTAGAGAACTATTTAAGCTAAGCTCTATCTAGCTACTACTAGCTAGATTCAAGTGATTATTACGTTTTGAATATGGATATTTTTCTTACAAAAACGCATCGATTCGCTACAGGAGGCCTTTGTTCACCCCCCGGAGCCGTGTGAGACACTTTTTTTTTGTGGAAGGGTGCTTTTTATTTCACGTCTTTTGGACTGAAGCAATGCAACACCCGCTGAGTCCCTTTAACATATAGTAAAGCATTTATTGAACATGTTTTAACTGACCCAAGACACATGTGAGATACGTTATGGTTAATGCTGTTTGTCATGTAATATTTTAGTCCAATGTTGTCTAGATATAATTTTATTTTCTAGATCATGCAATAGCAAAAGTGTTTCATTCTTGAAATGTAAGGCCATTGTGACTTTTTGTTTCTATGTACAAACTTTCCTTTGTAGGTGTGTAATATATATTGCTATAGTGACTTTGAATGTTTTGCCCTGAGAAGAACTACAATGTCTGCATGACACACCAATCTAAAACTCATTTATGACACATAAAACATTAAATTATGGGAAGCCATTGTTTCACTCCTGAATCACGAAATAAATGTGGCCAATTTCTCTTGAATGCTGTGTCGATAAGATGTAACTCTGGAATGTCGATTCGCCACTTCGATCTGTTTTTTACGTGAAGCTGACAGCGTTAGCTGTCATCAGACATGTTTGGCCGGTCTCCGACACAACAGGGCTTGTCTGATCTTGTCACACTCTGTTATCGAACGAGGGGGCAATTGCAATTTTCTCAGGATAACAGGGAGGTACGTTTGATTGTTGTTTTGTTGACTGCACTCACTCGCTCTACGCCGCTCAAATAGAAATTACTTCCTGCTGAGGAAGTGTCTGACTCTTTCACGTAAACAGAGCAAATTTAATTAAACCAAATTATCAGAGTGGTGCTGGGAAATCAAAGGCTTCTGGAGAGCGTGTATAATGTGCCACATCAAGCTCACCCTGTGTGTCATTTGCCTCTGTCCCGTAGTGGGTGGTCATGCTGCAGATAACTGGACTATTAGAATAATGTCACATCCACTCATGACTTCAGTCAGCTGTATTACAAAGCCACAGGCAATCACAGATTATGATTAACGTTTTGTATTCACACGATTCACAGAGGCAATATAAACAAACAGGACCCATTCAAGAGGTATACTCTACAACAGGGGTCTCCAACCTTTTTTACACCACTGACCGGTTACGTTTGGAAAATATTCTCGCGGACCGGCTGGAGGGGGGTGGGGTTTATATATATATATATATTTTACATATAATAAATATATATTCGGGTGTGTGTGGCTGCTGCGCACATTGAAAACAGCGCGAACAACGAATCGAGTTCGCTATCCCATTAATCTGCGAATCACGTGCGTGCCGAATGGTAGGGTCTCATCCGTATTACGGATCAACTGCGATCCGTTTAACTCCTAATATGTGACAGATCAGAGCAATCTTTCATTTACTTATTTAACATGAAATTGTCAAATTTCTACTCCATATCAATCGCATACAATGAAAATAAAGAATAATTAGAACAATCATTAACAAATAAATAACAGAGTGTCATATCTATAGGCCTACACATTTTTCCCAGAACGTTCTTGCGACCCGGTAGCAATTCTTCCACGGCCCGGTAGTGGGTCGCGACCCGGTGGTTGGGGACCTCTGCTCTACAACATCATATTTTATAAATAATAACGCTTTTAAAAAATCAATTTGTAAGATTCCCTTTGTGAATTTCTGATTTTAGAATAGTGTTCTTGGATTCATGAGTAAAATAGGAGTTGTGTTTATTATTAATTGAAGAGATTTACACATTTTCTTCTGCACCATACAGTAAATTACATACAGTCATATTCTGAACATGGTTGCAAAACCATTGTGTGCTTTAAAATGTAAGCTTCTACAAAAGAACTACAGCAGTTATCTGTTTCATCAAATATATCAATTCACAACCCTTTGGTAGTTGTAGTCCTTCTGTAGAAAATAACATTTACAGTATGTAAAGGGTATGTAATGATTTAAAATGTACGTAATTTCTGTTGTATAGCAAAAAAAAAAGGAAATGCTAATTGTCCTCTGGGTTTTAGGATTACATACTGAACAGTTGTATTATAAAAATGAATAGATTAATCATAGTCCAGTGTTTCTGGCACCGCTGAATCTGTGTCACCACTGCTAAATGTACAGTATCATGGCTAAATAAATCCTATTTTACAAAAGTTGTCAATGTAAGTATCCGGTCTGAAGTGCATGAGATAAAAAACGACCATGTACTTCAAAATAATGGCTAGAAATCGTAAAATCCTTTCTGTTTACGTTACAAAAAACATACAGTGCAACAAATGTCCAAATCAAAAGTCTTGTTCTTTTATTGAATAATTCAGAAAGGTTTGAATCAGTCTGAAGAATCCTTTACTGAACTATTTGAATCAGTCAGATCAAATTACACATTTGCAACAGTTTTTTTTTCTGTGTTGCAAAGGACCAACCCATTGATGCTCATGTAGTACTACTGTTTATGGATTGTCATTCAATTATGTTCTTGCAACAACTGCTGTGAATGGTTTTAGGCAGTGTCTACCTTCCTGTTTATGATAGATTTCACGGAGAGAGTTTTCAACTGAATGTTGGGTCTATGGGGACGTCTGAAGAGCTGTAGACCGGGGTTAGTTTGGCATGCTGCCCATGGGTTTATATGGCACACAGAGGGGTTTCAGCCTCTCTGCCTCTAACCATTCAGCCGTACAGAGCGAGCAGAACACTGCTGCCTGTTTCAGAACAGCCTCAGAATGAAGCCGGTCTGTTTATGCGAAATGAAAAATCATGGTGTACACTGTACATGTTTTTCTCCCCCTTCTGCTTATGATTTCATTTCAGGTGTGATGGTCATGTGGACACTGTGATCAAAAGATTACAGCGTGTGTCCTGAGGACTGTGGCTTATGACCGAGCCATACAAATGGTTCTCTGTTTAGTCGTCTTCAGAAGAAATGAAGTCAGCCATATTTACTCACAGGCCGCAAGCAGACAGTGTTTGTGTTGTTGAAGAGAAATGTGTGAAGTTAGGTTTCTGGTGTGCTGCTGAAATGGCAGGAACATGAATGAAGGAAAACTGCAATGACAAGCCATTTATGCTCATTTATTGAGCGTGGTTTGTGAGTAGGGTTGCCAGCATCAGCAGAGAAAAATCAATTTTTCTCCATTTTTTAATGCGACGTACACCATTTGAGAATTAAGTCAACCATTTATGGCCTATCTTATACAAATTATAATTCAATTACTTTACTGTAAGTGGCTCAACAGCAATGCTTTGCATCATATTTGGATAAAATGCTAAACAGCAACAGTTGCAAAGGTAGGATTGGCCTGTAATATTTTTAAGGCGGGGCCTAGCAAAGATTTGGTTGTAAATGTTCACATGCAAATGTTTTTCTAATCTCATCTGTAATTTTTAACACTTACATACACATACAAAATATACATATTTCGATGCATATAGCTGTACTTCCGTGCTCTCTTTCTCACTCTCGCTGTTGACACGCACAGTGATGAGCGGAACTGTGATCATTTACACACGAGCAGCTCATGATCCAGTGTTTTCAGTGTTTCAGAGCAGCTCGGTTCACAGTGAACTCCTTTGGAACAGAGATCCAATGTGCGCAACATGTACCAGTTACTCTTTATTTTCACATTTGCATAATTTCATTTTGTGTACGATGATGATTACAGCATTTCATGAGATTTGTAAGGAGAAGCATTTGTAAACCTGTTGTCAGAAACATAAAGGTCTTCTTGTAGTTTTCTGCCCAAAACTCTTGGAACTGTGCCCTGTATTGATTTAACAATCATTTTTAAATACTGACAGTTCTGTATCATGCATGACGGCTGGCAACCCTATTTGCACGATTTGTGCTCCGCTCATTTCTTTGTCCCAGGGATCATACTGTGATCTGGTGGCCGCCATCTCCTGCATGGGTGGGGGAAGATGGGGAGACCATATCTGAAATGTTATATTGTAATAACCTCCATGCAGACTAGACTTTTCTTATTAACTGGCCCTCCCCTTTTCTCTTCCTTTCGGAAATGTGCCGTTATCAACAGAGGGCATATTTATAAATGGCCTTGAAAAACAATGGCTAGCTAACAGACAGCTGCTATAGCCACCTCTGTGCCCATTCTGGCCAAATAACTTCAAAGAAATACTGTGGTAGTTTGGAGCGACATTGGATCAACAGTATTTTTTAGAACAGGAAGTAAATAAGAGTTTGGCAGTAGTGCAGTCTGCTGGCCGAATACCTTTGCTGGATTTAATGCATCAACATTGCACTGGTGGGTAGCATAAGTAGTTGAGCTGCTAAGTATTTCAGAAATGACTTGCAGAAGTGAAACTATAAGTATTCTCCAGTGGTTAGTGAGACTGAGATGTTTGTGTACATGTGTGACCTGGACACAATAACCAAAATATTATGAGCGAGTGCCATGGTTAATTACAGAGGATAGAGGTTGTATGTGTGAAGTCTGTATCTGTATCTGTTTTGTTTTTCTTGTTGTTATAGACAGAGACAGTAGCTCTGCTCTAAAGCCTGTTGCACACTACATGCTGTCTACCTGCGCAGCTTCCTAACCGAAACACAACCTCATAGGTGACTGATTTGGAAAGCTCCACACAGATAGGAAGTTTTTAAATCTTGCTTCAGTGTTATGACACAAACATTGCTCTTCAACTGTAGTGCTCATAGTTTATTATAGTAGAATTTGTTGTTAAGCTAAAAGTGCGATACCTGAGGTGAGGTGAGGTGAACAAGTCATAGAAACTCTCAATATGGCAGATGTAGGAACGGAGGCCCCACCTTTTATTTAAATGACCAAATACCTTTTTTGACCTTTTTTTTTTTTTTTTTACGATTTGTGGGGAAAATATTTTTTTTATTTAAAGTTTATTTATATTTATAGTTTTATTTTATTTTATTGGTAATATTAAGTATGTTATATTGACAAACCAATTAGGTGACTTTGTTTTTCCTTATTCAAGTACACTACAATTCAAAAAATTGGGTTCAGTAAGATTTATTTTTTGGAAAAAAAAGCAAGTATGCATTCAATTGGTCAAAAGTGACAGTAAAGACATTTGTAATGTTACAAAAGATTTCTAATTTAAATAAATGCTGTTCTTTTAAACTTTATATTAATCAAAGAATCCTGAAAAAAAATGTTTCACAGTTTTCAGAAAAATATTAAGCAGCAAAGCTCTTTTCAACAATGATAAAGACATGAAATGTTTCTTGAGCAGCAAATCAGCATATTAGAATGATTTCTGCATTTTGAATGTATTTTTGATCAAATTAATGCAGTCTTGGTGAGCATAAGAGATTGTTTTAAAAACTTTTTTTTTTTTTTACCAACCCTAAACTTTTGAATGGTAGTGTAGGTAAGATCTCTACTTTTATGTCTGTTACCTATAGAAAATCAATCTGAGAGTGTTACCCAAGATGGCAAAGATGCATGTGATGCCAGTTTATACTTTAGACAAAATAAGATGTAATTATGCTGTTTTTTTTTATTGGTAAAGTGTCAGTGGTGCCTGAAAATTCTACCGAGTTTTGTTTAGCCTGAATCCTTACCAGGATGAAACCGGACAGCACAATAATGTCACTTGTTCTGATAATGGCCCTGATGTAAGAATAAGCCACATCATTGAATTTCCCTCATCTCTTTGCTTTCAGCAGTGTATGTCAAAGCAAATCAGTAATGGGAGCACAACAGCATGGTAAAATGATGCGATTAGGGCCATTACCCATGTTATTCCATTATTTCTTGCCACTCTGCCCATCTGTGGGGTTGTTTTCCGTCAAAGCAAGTAGGACATTAACTCTATTCGAAGAAAGTGTTTGTAAGCAGTGGAAAAGCCAGCGGCTGGTGGCTTGCCAGGCTTAGACAATATGGAAATGCACTGTGCTCAGTGTCGGACAATAGCTTGGGGCTCTATTGTGAATCAGGCTTTGGCATAAGCCCCCCCTCTGAAAGATCATATGACTGACAGCACTGTCATGCATTGGTTTGGCTACAAACTGAAGGAATGTTTTCTTAAAGAGTTGTATTATTATCTGAAGCATGTTCCCAGACACACTTTTCAGTCTTGAGGTTTCTAGGAATGGCCAAGTGTTGTGAACAGGGGGCTGCCCTCCAGGGAAAAGAGTCCTTCATTGTGTTTTTTTAGTGCGAGTGCTGATTAGTGTGACAGGCATTGGTCTGCAGACATTATTACAATGATAATGTCCTCCGCTTTTGATGCCTTCATAGTGTCTGCTCACCAAAATAATTACTGGTCGTGCTAAAGGAATAGTGCTGAGGATTATGCTAATTCATACCAATGTGATTATATGAATGAGTAATACTCTATAATGCTCTCGAATTAATCTCTCTCCGGGTCCCGTATGCTTGTATGGCAGGATAATCTGTCCAAATGATACCAGTGTTTGTCAGCGATTGGCTTAATGGAGCAGCCCTCTCTCATAGCCACATAGGGCCTGAAAGAGCTGCAGTTGCACCGCTCATGTTGCTGGATTTGAAATAATACGGCATCTTTTATCAGACCAGACTCTTTTAAGGCTCGTTGCTGTGGTCTGTCTGGCTGTTATCTTTAATCATTGTGTCAGAGCTGCTATACAATGCAATTTGAGAGTTTAACTGCAGGAAAAATCCAGCACTAAATTTTTGATTCAACCAGTTTCTCATATGCCACTGTTTTAAGCTTGAAGATGATCATTCAGAAGAAGCCAAAGTTGAGATATACTGAATGTTTTGGTAAAACCTGAATAGCATCCTATCAAAATTCAGTATTTTTTGTCTTGTTTTCCTGTAAAAAAAAAAAATGTACACCTTCTCAAAACAATACAAATTTACTTCAAGTAAAATGTAAATATATGTGTAAATGTTTATATGTATAAATGTTTGTTTTATTAATGTTTAAAGTCTTACAATATCATCCAGACTGTCCAGATTCTCAAAGTTAAGCAGTTGTTCCCAATTAAATCAGAATTGCAATTAACTTTCAAATTTGAATCCACTTTGTCTCAGATATTTATCCTAAAATTTCATCAGTGAAACCATTTTCACTCTGAAATTGCTAGTAAATTGCTATTACATGTTGTAATTGTAATAAAAAATTTGAAATTTTAAAGTAGAAAGACTGAAATAGTAATTGCTTGTAAAACTCCAGTAATCTTTGTTTTTTTTATAACTTTGAAAAGTCTTTTTTTTTATGTGCATTTAATGCAAGTGTATTTTGTCAAATTGCCAATGCCATGAGATAAAATACACCTATATTGAGAAAAAACATTTTTACAATGCAAAATTCATATGGGTAGCATATCTCTCAGATTACTTCATGAAAAATCTTTGAACTCACATTGAAATGTCTGACTTTTGATTTTAGAGGTTCAGGTCTGGGTTTAATGCAGGCCAGTCAGGATCTTCCACACCAGACTCAGTAAACCCTATTACTAGTGGCATCCTATGACCGAGCCACGTTAAAAGCCACTGAGAGTCCTAGTTAGAGGGCTGAGCACATTAGTCAAGTAGGGAGGAAGCAAATGCTCATGCAGAACAGACGAAAAAGCAGAAGAATACCTGAGAACAGTTTTGTCCTAATATAATGAGAACTTCAAATCAGGATGTTCCTGGCCTTCATATAATCCACACTACCACATGCAAAGTTTGATATTTGACAGGTAATTTAAAAGAAACATTTAGAGGCAGAGAAAGGAAGAATAAGGGGAGGGAGACGTGTGTGACTTCTGTGATGTGGCAGCAAATGGAGAACAAATGGTTGTAGCAGGAAGAAATCAAGGGCGAGTAAAAATGAAGTGGACTGCTGTGCTGAGGTTGATTCAGGTTGTACGATAATCACACACCAGGAGATGACTGAGAGGACCTGCGGGTTATTTAGTAAGAGACATGTTGTGTAAGACATTGTTCAACTGTTAGTTTCATCTGATGCCTGCTTTAAATGATTTTTGATGGCTTTATCCATCACTTCCCTCAACAATATCAGGAGGTTTTCATGCATATGCATTCATGCATTAAAAGTGGCCCGACCAGCATTGTGTTGAGTATGTTTTTTTAAGCAAATGAAAAATACATTCTTTGAGAAAGAATCTTAATAGCATAAGGATTTTTAGATACATTTAAAAAAAAAAACGTGGTGTAAAAGATCCATTAAAAACTCATTAAAAAGTCATTTTTTGTTGTATAAATAGCTGCATTGGGCACATTAACCAGTAGCCTGCGGCCACAATGGTGCCAAGAAAGGCATTTCAGACGGAGCAAGTTTTTACATTACAAAGACAGTCCCTTGGAAGAATATACACAGATGGATTGTGCATAATAAGAACAGGAACGCCTATTAAGGTCCATTTTGATTTCATGTTGGCTTCAAGTAGCCCTCAGATTTGAACAGATTCCTGCCAATGGGGCTGAAAGAGTTTCTCTTTCATTTCCCCCTCATTTTCAATCCCATTACTCCAAATATGTGACCGGCCATTTGAAAGTGTCTCTTTTCATTGCTTCAGCACCTTCTAGGCAGGATGCCAGTACTAAAAGAAGAAGACTTGTGGTTTGTAAGTGAAGAAGTACTTAAAGAACACAGGCAAGTAAATCTTCAGCTAACCTGTCTGCCGTGGTTTCTGTGAGACCTGTAAAATCTGTAAATGTCATTTTTCCATCCTGACCCTCATTTGTCATTGGTAGGGCCTGTGAGCTAACAGAGCCCTAAATCACACTCATGTACAGTACATACAATAATGCACACTCCCCCAAGACATCAAACTTCCACCCCAGCTGTTCCTGCCGTTTAACTGCCGCGAGCAGAAATAATTGCTGCAGAACGAGAATCTCAGCGAGAGCCGGGAGGCCAGAAAAAGGCACAGACCATCAAAACAGATGCTTCATGTTCCCTCGAAAACTGTGAATGAGCCTTTATGGTTTGGACTGGTGCTAAGATTTCTCACATTACATTTGCTCTGTCTCTTCACTTCACACACAGTTCTCCATCTCTTCAAAGGAAATAATAGAGGTTTAAGTCGTTTCACACATACTCAAGCAGCGTGATAGTGAAGCAGCTGCGACTGCAACAGGAGGACGTTTCTGATAAATAACTGAACTGCAGGTTTATATTTACATCCAAATGATAATCTACCTAAATTAGAACCCAAACCCCAAACTGGCTATAAACTGCTCAAATCATCTGAATAGAAACTGCATATTTAACACCTATGCTTCTTGTCTGCAACACTGTTTTGCTTGGGCGGATTGTGTGAATACTGTTACCTGTCAATATGGGCGGTAAAATAAATATGCACTGCTTCAAGGTTACTCAGATGTTTTAAAGTTCTTTTACTTGCACTTTGAGAATCCTTTAGTGTGATTCATTGACTGCTAATGTCTCCATTGTCTGTTTATTTATAGCTTTTTCTTTTGATCTCTCTAATTACTTAGCCTGTCTGTGCTGGGATTTTGGGAGGATGTTGCATTTTTGGTGCCATGACCCGAGCATTCTGTATTTTAATGCAGAGCAGTGGAGTGGGCAGAGAGGTGCCTGCCGTCTGCCAGATCAACGTGATCTCATGATAATTCGTATGTATTTTACGTAAAATGTGGTTCTATAAAACATACATTTACTTACGTTTTTACAGGCACTAAAACGTACAATACTGACGTATTTTCAGTATCTAAACGTACAAATACTTACATATTTTCAGCATTTAAACGTACTAAACTGACGTATTGACGACACCTAAAAATTAATCCTTATGAATATTGAAATTGCGGCATTAATTTTATTAGTTTTTAGTTGTCATATGAATTACCTTGTTTTCAATTGCATTATTAAATTGTTTACTCGTTTACTTATGATATGATAACATTTCAATTTGTTGTGTGATTTCTGCTCCCAGCTCGTTTCCAAGAATATGCCTGCATAATGTTAAACAAGACTTCACTTTAAACCTTAAAATAAATAACATTTCTGCAATCGTTTAACCTTTACTTGTCATGTAATGTTTACTTTGATTGTCATGGGCCACAAAAGGCGTTTTCTCCGACATGCTGTGACTGACAATAGAACTATAAAATACACCAAAAACGCAACATAATTACGAAATGAAACAATTTTATTAGTGCGCTGTAATCCAAATCTTCCGAATCCATACGACTGCGAGGAACAGACCCAAATCCAAGCCTTTTTTCGGCGATCTGCTTCTCCATACGGCAGGATAATCGAACGCTCATTGGCTCTCGCCTGCATTCGTCACAGATTGCGGCATGCCATGTTTCTGGTGAGGTGCGTTTGAATCAGTGTTGCCAGACGTACGATAATTATCGTATTTGTACGATATATGATCAATAATGAAAAAAATCCCATAATGTACGATAATTTTGAAATTTCAGAACGTGTTTTTTCCAAAGTCAACCTCATCAAAACAAAGCCATGAAATCGGCTCATTACAGACGCTCTAAATGGGTTGGTGCACACCTCAGGACCCTCAACATCTGGCAACATATTCGCTATAAAATGGGTAGGTTAAGGGGTCTAAAAATCTAAATCTCTTATTAATAAAATGATAAAAATGCATATTCGCTATAAAATGGGTAAGGTTTAGGTTTGGGAGTAGGTTAAGGGGTCTAAAAATCTAAATCGCTTATTGATAAAATGATAAAAATGCATTGATACGAATATGTTAATGATATAAAAGATACGTAAATATTTTTACGTCTTTTAGCTAAAAATACGTAGTGATTTGTACGTTTTAAACGTTGAAATACATCTAAATTGTAAATTTTAGCATTAATAAAAACGTACAAAAATGTACGTTTTGTGCTTGTAAATGTTACGTATTAATACCTACGTATAAACATGAGACCAGATGGCCACTTAGAGTCTCCATTGGCTTTAAATCCCAGAGGTAGCATTCCCGACAATACCCACCCAAGTGCGGGATTTCGGCCAAAGGCGGAGGGTTTTGGGAAAATTTTACCTAAATAAACTGTCATTTGAAATATTATGTTATTGTAGGCTGGAAATGTTATATATTTGAGAATATTTGGCAAGCACTGTAAAGTGATCTTCTCTTTTTTTGTGGCTAGAGGAAGTTTCCATATCCACTTTAGCATTTAGTTGAGAAGACAAGTTTACATTAACATGAAAAGAGAAATATTTGAAACTATAATGCACATGGGGACGATCAGGCCACATGAGTTGATTTAGTCTGAGGTTTTCTTTTCACCGCCACTAAGGATAATGCTGACAGCTGTGACAGTTATGGGAGAATAATAAGAAATGAGCTGAGGTGCCCGCCCACCCATAGCCTACATGTTTGTCTGAATCAATTCTGTTGCAGTGATTGGACACAGATGTGGAGTATGGAAATGGACTGTGGCTATTCAGTATATGTACTTCCACCAATTACAATTGTTGGAAAAGGTTTTGGGTTGGTAAGATTTTTTTAAGTTTATTAAGTCTTATGCACATCCAGGATGCATTTATTTGATCAAAAATGCAGTAAAACAGTAATATTCTGAAATATTATTACTATTTAAAATAACAAAGCAAAGCTCAGTTTTCAGCATAATTTCTCCAGTCTTCAGTGTCACATGATCCTTCAGAAATCATTCAAATATGCTGGCTTGCCGCAAAAAATAAATAAATAAATAAAAATAATTCTTATTTTGAAAACCGTTGTCCTGCTTAATATTTCTGTGCAAACCGTGAGTTTTTTTTTTTTTCAGGATTCAGAACAGCATTTATTTGAAATAGAAATGTGTACTGGCACTTTTGATCGATTTAATGTATTCTTGCTGAATAAAAGTATTAATTTCCTTCAAAAAAAAAAAATCTTACTGAGCCTGAACTTTTGAACGGTAGTGTATTCCCACTTGTCAAATCCACCAAGGTGCGTTGTGTTGCAATACCCATTCAAGGCTCAGTCAAACTGTTTTACTTGAAGCTTAATTTACCATGTAGTGTATCTGAGAGGTAAAGTGGTTGTCATACGGAACAGTACGTACCTCTGAGGACAGAACAGACGGGAGAGAGAATTACATCAGCAGCCGGAGTCCATCACTAGTGATTATAGTATCACGGCTTTGATGCCCTGTGTCGTAACTCCATTAAAGGTCCTTTGTGAGCTGTCGTCTTTACAAACCGACTCCTCACTCAGAGAGAAAGCAATGGATTGTCTGAACAGCTGTGACAAATTGTCCAAAGAATGGAACGCATGCAGAAGCTGTTCTAGTGAGCAACAATTATGCTTTAGCCAAATTAGACAAAGGCAACAATTACTGAACAGGCAAAAAGTGTCAATTAAAATAAGTGAAATCAAATTGAAAATTGATGAATTTAGCCAGTATTTTTATCTGCTGGGCATTTTTAAGCACTGTTTGCATGTGGTGTTTCAAAGGTTAATTTCAGTTAGGATATTCATATTGCCTGACAGACAGCTGTCTATGAATTCAGTGAGACAGCAAGACAGCTTGCTAGGTTTTAAAATAGAGTCTCAGTCTCAAGAATATCAAAAGAATGTAAACAATTTCCACTCTTATTGTATGTCAACAACTGTTTCACTCGTGTCTGGTTTTATTTATCCTAAGGAATTTTAGTCTCCTAAGCAATGAAAGGACGACTTTAGAGAAATAGCATTTTCCTTTTTGTCTATATATGAAAATGCAGCACAGACACTTCTGAGCTGAGTAAAGGTGTGGTTTGTGTTATTGACAGTTTCATGTCTGTTTTCTAGCTAAGACCATTTCCGAAGGTCTAAAGACGACATGCTCAGCAGAAGGGAGTTTCATTCTTTCTCCTTCCCTCATTCTCTCTCCCTCTCTTTGTTTCTTGTTGCACACTCGCTCTCATCTTAAAGGAGCCCACATCAAAGCGCCCGTTTAGTGCTGGTTGGCAGGTGTAGGGTTTTTATGACAGCATAATAATTTCCTGTCAAAAACACCCCTCACATGGTCTTGATTTGTGCGCTCATAAAGCAGTGGGGTGTACCTTTGCGGTGTCATTTTTGTTAAATTGAATCCTAAAAAAAAGATGGTTAATAAATTACTTTTGATGGAAACTCTGGCTTTTATGGTGTCTGTCTGTTTGCACTAAATGCAAATCTTTAAATGTTATTCATCAGCTTTTAACATCTGTTCTTTTTAAATGTATACCCAAATGGTTTGTTTCCTTAAAAATGCAATTTATAATCCTGGTATCATCTAAAAGAGAAATACCAGTGCATCACTTTGTGATTTTGACTGTTTCCACACTGAGCACCTGATGAGCAGCTCCTGTTTCAGTTGCTGTTTCAAGGAATGAATCACTTTTCTGAATTGTAACACTTCGCCATAATTTCCTTATTTAACAGGCTCATAATCAATATAATAGTAAAAATTGTGAAAAGAAGCACCTTAATATCCCTGATGACCAAGTTTTTTGTTTAATAGATATACAGAGTTTTTGAACTGGAGAGTTTTTTGCCCAAAGCATAATTTTTCTTACTCATGATCGCAAGGGACAATATGAAAAACAGAAACTTTTAAATCGAACCACAAAAACAGTTTAAAACCACACAAGAAAAGAGGAAGTTGTAGTTCTCTCTTTTTAACTTCAGCTCATACCAGAGTCCCTTGTTTCTTTCCTTTACTGACAGAGTTTGACCCGTTTGACACCTCATTCATCCCTGCTCTGAGATGCTGTGCTCATCTCTTATTGACCTACAAATTCATTGTCCCAAGCAGAATGTCAAGTGCAAGTGCAATGCTGTCACGCGTCCCAGAAGCCTGAGTGCCACAGATGTGTAGTGAGGCCTTTGAAGGAAAGCGGAAGCAGCAGGCTTGTGTATTTTTTTCATCTCACGTACAATTGTTTGTTTCTGTGTTCAAGCAGATGCAACAACGTGTTGATCCACTACAGATTTGCGTTTAGCTCACAGACATACATTTGAGGTCATAAACCTCATTTCATCATCTGAGGCATCTTTCTGGAGTCAGGAGTCTCCGTAGGGCCGCATTCCTCTAATGCCATTGGGAACACCGGTCCATATTCCTCTGTTATTGCTCATGCTTGTGTATTTTTAGGCTGAATTCTTTCTATACCACTGAACCTATGTTTCCTGTGGCCTTGTGCTCTGCCTGGTTTATTTAAGGCCCTTGAGGGTCCCAGGGCCAAGGCACTAGCCTTGAAAGAGTCCCTAGAAATACCTCCTGGTGGTGTGGCATTAGGACTGGATTTGCTTTCTCTTTAATTATGAGGGGCTGTACATACTCTGTTTACTGCGAAGGCTCAGAGAGGAACTAATCCATCATCCTGTTTGTCAACTCCAGCGGGAGTCTCAAACAGCCTGATATGGTGGAGAGAGCTTTCTGAGAATACAGTCCTGAGAATGTGAACGCCAGGCAATGGTGTATAGCCTTCTGTCACAGGTAGAAATTCAGTATTGGATCTCAGAGGATTGCAAAATATTCCTTTTGTAGCATTTCAGGCAGTGTAGGAAAGAAATGCATTTTCTTCCTAATTCTCACTGTGTTCTTAAAGGGATAATTCATCCAAAAATGACAGAATTTTCCCATAAATGTCTCCAACAAATGTTCCCAATTTTTTAAATATTATATTATATTATATTATATTATATTTAGTGTTGTCAATCGATTAAAAAATAACTAATTAATCGCACATTTTTGTGAAATTACTCACGATTAATCCCACCTTGAAGTTTTTAAATATAATTTTATGTTGCAACAATTTCACATTCAATCTTCAAATGAATGAAGAAACGGCATAAAGACAGTATATTTTAAATGTTTGTTTAATGGCATCTTTTTATGACTGAGGGCGAGTATCACTGATACCAATACTACTGATGTCTCTATGAATTTTTTTTTTCTTCTAATATTTAACCATAAACTATAGCCACTCAACATTACAGTATAATTAAGAGCTATCAATATGAACATTTCTTACACTTTTAAAAATAACAACTTCTAATTTAAGTGAACTTAAAAACAGTCTTCACATAAACCCATTATAATAAATGTCATATTTACATGTGCCCTTGAGCAAGAAGGAAACATACAGAAATTGATTAAAGTTAAAGAGATTAAACACCGTAATCAAGCTGTGTTCGTGTTTTCAGAATTACTGTAGTTATGAAATGGCAACTCTGAGATTCCACTGAAAGCTGTTCACATCCTTGAACTCAGAAATTATTTGTTTCTATGGCAATGAGGAAGAGCAGCTTTATTGTTGATGACGGCTAAACATTTCAACACTATAAATTCACCTTGATATGATCTTGCTAAAAATATAAGAACAAACTAGTCAACACTGGCTGTAATAAAATGACTTATCAAGACAAAATATACAGTTTAGAGGCTGCTAATTTTTAAAGTTGTTGCCACTTTGGTGGTTTTTACATGAAGTCCCAGTGGTCAAATGAGAGAAGAAAGAGCTTTTTATAAATTCAAACATTTTTATAAATTTCAAACTTGTAATTATAACATGAAAGGATTGAAAAGTGTAATTCTGGTAATTCTGATATGATATGAAAGCAACAAAAGCTCCCAAGAGAATGCAATTACACATCACATGCTTATTTGTTAATTACTTTCATGCCTTGAGTATGAGAAGAAATGCCTTTATTAATTAAAAAAAAAAATTTAAGTTATCAAACACTAAATTCTAAATTAAATATAGATGAATGCTTAAAGCTACAAAAGTTATTGATTTCCTGTTTTTTTTCTTTTGTTCTTTGATTAACAGACATCACAGCAGCTGGTTATTAGATTTTTTTGGCTGCTATTACTTTAAGAGCTGCCGCTGCTGAACATGACGCAGATCTGACACTCATTGTATTTTCTCACAACTCTTTACCTTTTCTGACCCACTTCAGGTCTTAAAGTCTCTACTAATGAGCTGACTGCATTTGTGCATGCATTTGAAGAGCATGTGCTACGAGCCTGGACAGGAAAATTTGTTTTTACTGACATATGGCCTGACAACATCTCATCTGCAGTTCACTGTTGTTCTACTGAAGCTCTTGTTTTTCTTTATCAAAATAACATAAATTATATATTTTTTGACAGGTGTAAAATGTTGTATTTGTAATATTTCAGTATGTTATATAATAATAATAATAATATATCATATTTTATATATATATTTTTGCAGTTCTGCTTGGTGACACTAGCGGAGTTGAAATTACACCCTTCACCTTTAACCAGGCTCATAATCTCATAAAATCACCTTTAATATGCTAATTTAATATTTACTTGATTTCTCATCAGCCCAGCTTGAACCCAGCCTGTCATTCAGAAGGTTATTGTTCATACAGGATTGAGGTCAGGGCCCAGCAGTGGATATGAGATTTTCCAGCTTGTGAGGAAAAAAAATATGATAGCCATTATAGAACCATTTGACAGAATTATTAATGACCCCGTAGGATTGAGGGAAATATGAAAAGCGAGCTGCCGGACAGTGCTCTGGGATTCGGGTGCTTCATCATATTTCATGCTAACGACATGGGCTTTGAACAGCTGCTCAAATTACATCCTGATAGAGTGATCAGGCAGAAAGCCAGACAGACATGATGGGCAATATATATGTCAGTGCTGAAGAATGAAGAGGGAGGGCGCTGGTGTGTATGGATGTGTGTGTGTATGAGCTTCACTTGCTGGGCTTTAAGCAACGAGGGAATTAATGCACTGATAGGGGAAATTAAGGCAGTCAATTGATATGTAATTGCCACTAATGGAAGGTGGTTTTTCAAAACCTTTCAAGACAGCTTACAGTACAAACACTAACAGAGGATGTGTAGAGCCGTGGGGCTTTTGAGCCGCAGGTGTGGAGTAGAGTAACACTAGCCTGATTACTAAAAACAAACTACATTTGCATTTCTGAACAAAGTACCAGTGCTTAATAAAAATACTTTTAAGTTTTAGGTAAGTTTAGATAAATGAAATAATGTAAATGAGTAAATGAAATAATGCAACATAATGCAAATTCAGAATTCCGTATGTAACTATTATAATTATGTCATCGCTGTCAGTTAAATTTTGAATTCGAAATATTCCATCTGTGACAGGGAGATGTCTGAATTTTATTTCGCTTAAATTTCTTAAAGTATAATATGTACCTAAGTATAATATTTATTTATGTTTATAATATTTAGTATTCAGAGCCGATCCTCCCTATACGCAAAATACGCAAGCTGCGTAGGGCCCCCGAAACACTGCATAGGGCTCCCTTGCTCTCAAAGATGATTTAATTTTAGTTTCGTTTTTGAATTTGGCCAGCGGTTATAAAAACATGAATGATCATTTCTTTTAATGCGGTGTGCTGTCGCCCTTTCTAGGTAAAAAATCAGTCAAATCATGTAATGTGAATGTACGCTTGAAAGGAAGAGACACTGTTTCTCAAGCGCTTTCCGCGAGTGCGATTCGAGTGAAACACGGACAAATGCGTTTCATTCATTCGTTCATAACCACTCATA